>NC_042997.1:195872847-195877847 GCF_006345805.1 Octopus sinensis | reverse complement strand
CGATGCGCACTCTTCTATCTCTATTATCTCTTCTCTGTCTATCCCTCTCCCTCTCTTGTTCTTCATCCTTTCTAATTTTATCTCCCACCCTTCCCTATTCTGATCTCCTCTTCACAGTTCCTTCTCTCTCATTCTTCCTCCTTGACTCTCTCGTTGCTGACATGTGAAGAAAGGGAATCTCTCTTTCTGCCCATTTCCTTATACCTGTCTCCTCTCATAAGCTCGTCTTCCTAGCGTTCATAATAATTTTTCTATCGTCTTGGCCTAACAGCCCTCACCGTTTGTTTTTACTGCCTTGTTCTCACTGTCGTGTTCTTGTTACCACTTTCACCCTCCGCAAAAAATCCCAAATGCATATGTGTGTCTGTGTACATCCCCGATATATCTTTGTTTAAGTCCCTGAAACGTAGCGGTTCGTCAAAACAGACCGATAGAATAAGTACTAGGCTTAGAAACAATAAGTCCCAAAGATAGTATGGGCTCTATTCATTCGACTAAAATTTCTTCAGAGCAGTACCCCAGCTTGGCCGCAACCTAATGACTGGAACAAACAAGTAGAAGATAAAAGATCAATCATGGAAACTAAAGGGCTGCAGGAGGGGAATCTATTCAAGAAATAAACATGCAACACCAGCAGTGGCATTAGTAGTAGTAGTAGTAGTAGTAGTAGTAGTAGTAGTAGTAGTAGTTTTAGTAGTAGTAGTAGTAGTAGTAGTAATAGTAGTAGTAGTAGTAGTAGTAGTGTAGGTGGTGGTGGTAGTGGTGCTGGTGGTGGTAGTGGTGGTGGTAGTAGTAGAAGTAGTAGTAGTAACAGTGTTGGTGGTAGTAGTGGTAGTATTAATACTAGTATTGGTGACGATGACATTGGTAGTGTCGTGATGGTGGTGATAGTGGTGGTTGTAGTGGTGTTGGTGGTATAGGTGATGGTTGAGGTAGTGGTGGTAGTAGTAGTAGTGACCGTGAGAGTGGTGGTGGTGGTGATGGGTGTAGTAGCGAAAGTAGCATTAGTAGTATTAGTAGTAGTATTGGTGGTGGTGGTGGTGGTGGTGGTGGTGGTGACGGTAGTAGTAGCGAAAGTAGCATTAGAAGTATTAGTAGTAATAATGGTAGTGGTGGTGGTAGTGGTGGTGGTGTAGTCGTAGGCGTAAGAGCATGAAATAGAGGTGGAGGTGGCGTATGAGGAGGAGGAGAAGAAGAGGAAGACAAAGAGAAAAAGGTGGAGCAAAAATAAATAAATGAATAAATAATAAATAAAAGAAATGTTATGTTTGGAAAGAAGAGAACGTAGAAACACGATCCCTCATTGAATTAGATCGATACTTAATCAATAACTAAATGCACGAAAAAAATAAAAACAAGAGTTATAAATACATACGAACGTGTAATGTGTTTATCTAACCATATGAGACGAGACACCATACCATTTCTAGATACACAGACCAACGTAAACTGAATAAATACGAACACACAGAGAAAAACAAAATGGTGGCCGAGTAGTTACATTTACTGATCAATGAATCAAAGCGAGCTTCTGTGGAACCTGATGCACAATCAATCCCCCTGCTAGAAATAGCAACTCAACTACATGTATGACGGATTATACAATACAGAGGTCCCTCGTCATAGCGCGGTTCATCTATCACGGTTTATTATTTAAGCTTACATCGATTCCTCCGTGGTGTTGTTTTGCATTTATAATAAAATAAATGTATATGTAAATTATGAAAATAATTTTAAAATATACAGTACTGTTCTGGAGCCTGGCGCAGTCTGGAGCCTGGCGCAGACATCTGGTTCGCCAGTCCCCAGTCAAATTCTCTAACCCATGCTAGCAAGGAAAGCGGACGTTAAATGATGATGATGATGAGGAGGATGATGATGATGTTTCTGCTTCGCGGATTTTCATTTATCGCGGGTTATTTTGGAACGTAACACCCACAATAGTCAACAGTTTTCTATACCTTTCTTTAAAAAGGTGGGGCACATTGGTTGGTGTAAGTCTGTTGGTTAAGAGACGAGAGTTCCAGGTTTGATCAACGGAACAGCCTGCTCATAACATTAACGTGCAAGTGGCTGAGTACTCCACAGACGCGCGTACCTATTTCTTTACTGCCCACAAGGGGCTAAACACAGAGAGGACAAACAAGGACAGACAAACGGATTAAGTCGATTACATCGACCCCAGTGCGTAACTGGTACTTATTTAATCGACCCTGAAAGAATGAAAGGCAAAGTCGACCTCGGCGGAATTCGAACTCAGAACGTAGCGGCAGACAAAATACCGCAAAGCATCTCACCTGGCATGCTAATGATTCTGCCAGAATGAAATAATCCTGAAAGGAGAAAGTGAACCTTTAGGTCTTCTGTTTAATCAACGCAGACTTGGCAGTAAACAACACGCAGGAACAGCAATAGTAAGACAAACAACAAAAATCGGGTTAGTCATGGTTGGAATGTATTCGGTTATATGTCTGGTCGATCAAAGCAGACGTAGATGGATGGTTAAACGAGAACGTTTTCCTCGAGAGAGCAAAAGCTAAATATTCAGTGAATACAAGCATTTTAAAGCTACAGTAAAACCTTCTAAATATAGATGAATTATTTATACATTAAACTTAACATCTAGAAACCTCAAAATATACAAACGAAAAATATAGTTGGCATGGAATATAAGAAACAATATATAAAAAAATAACGTCTTTAATAATATCTTTAGTGATTTATAGATATCTTAAAATTTACCAATCTAAATCACATTTAATGGAGACGAAGAAATTATAGGATTATAAAGTCAGGTAGTTTGAGTTAGTTTTTGTAGATAAATACGCATTAACAGATCACGTGATAGAAACCAAGTAAGAATGATATAAGAGTAGTATTCTATATTAAATAAATAGTCCACGGAAATAAACAACTATTTTTTTTAGTAAAAGCATGAGAAATATATGAAATCGAATTCATACTAGATCATGAGTTAATGTTTCCAACCCCTTAGGAGGAAACCCTCTTCGGTCACGAATTACCATGGGATCGCACCTAGAAAGTTACCCTCCGAGGCACAAGTCCTGGCAAGGTTTTTTGTGGAAGGCTAGCAGTCGCCCATGCATAACAGCCTCCTCTCTCCGCACCACTGATGATATCGAAGGTAAAGGCAAAGGGGCCGATACAGCTTGGCACTAGTGACATCGCAACTCATTTCTACAGCTTAGTTAACTGGAGCAACGTGAAATAAAGTGTCTTGCTCAAGAACACTACACACAGCCCGGTTCAGAGAATCGAACTCACAACCTGACGATCGTAAGCTCGACGCTCTAACCACTGAGCCATGCGCCTTCACTTGCAACCCCTTACTGCATGCGTAATCATTATATGCTAAGCGAATTAAATTCCAGCGTTGCTGTTTTCCACCCTTGAGTAAAGTTGATTAGCATTAGTTCCTCACCTTATGCATTCCTCTCTTCATTACAATGGTAATATAAATTAATTGATATTTTAAAATTCTATCTTCCTTTTTTTATTTATTGCTCACTCCATTAAGCATGCCTGTACTCACTCAATTATCAGTTTCATGGCAATTTACACAAAACTGATACGAAAAAAAATAATGGAAAACCTGAACAAGACGAAAGGATGTTTTAAAATTGATTCAATATTTTATCAATGCCTAATTACGTACACAAAAATACGCTTCATATATTGTTTTATACCTAGAAGAATATACTTAGTTTATTCTTAGCAGCTACTTCGAGAAGTTATGATTTTTTAAAGTTAAATCAGTTTGAATTTAGACAGAGAACACTGAATCTATTCTAACATTACGTGTTGAGTGTTTCGTGAATACAGACGATTGTGTTGGTGCTGTAGCAATTAGCAAAGGAATTTCTACACATTCAAGAGCGTTTATATACCGACATCTATCCCTTATGGAAACTGTGGTAGAAAAATGGCATTTTATCCATAAAATCATGATTTAAATGTTGACCATTGATATCGATATAATCCAGAGCAAATAAGGAAACTGCTATACAGTTGATTGATCTGTAAGTAATTGCCGTTATTCTCTCAAACGGCATCTTATTGCGTAAGAAACGCAGATGGACACATTAGAGATTATAAATATACAGAACGAAGAGCTGGTCATAGTTGGAACGCTTTGATTTTAAATCTGTATGATCACAACTGATGTTGGGTTGAACAACAACAGCAACAAAAACAACCAACTATGTTGTAACCCTGAAATTTGAACTTGATGAAAATCTAATATTATCAATATACGTTTCCCTTTCAGAGATATAGCTTCAACTAAGCCGTAAAATGATATCTGGAATTGCCATTACCATTATTTAAACAAAAGACTAAACTTATACCAGAGTTGTTGATGTTGGACTCTCCTTACAAGCCCATATTACTAATGTTTAGTAACAGGAAATGGACATTAATATCATAAAATATTTTCGACTTTATATTGCGAAATATAAGAAGATATTAGAGATGGGAAGCGACGCTAAATTGTGAACTCAATTTACTGTAAATTTCCTGTTGTAATACACAATCGTCAAAAGAAATGTATTATCGTCCACTCTATAAAGAATATTTCTTTTCTGTGAAATAAATTACTATGACTTATAAAGATGATATACGGATAAATCAAATTAAATAAAGGATAGGATAAGAGGGAAAATTGTATTAACGCTTTATCAGATACAAATGATTGCATCAATGTCGGCGATAACATTCGAGAAGATACTTCGCTAAAAATGGGTCGATTATCGGTATCGTTTACGTCCGAACAAGTATATTTGTTTCGATGATACAATCTGTGACAATATAGTTGTCAGAACCGATTAACGGATTGACTTCAATGAGAAAAGAATTGTTCTTTGAAGCCAATCTCTTAAGAAATCAGTGTTAATGAGGACTAAATTGATGTATGTCGTGTATAATTTGACAGCATTATATATCTGGATAAAAAGTAAATATGTATAAATTTAACAGAATTA
>NC_042997.1:195847847-195867847 GCF_006345805.1 Octopus sinensis | reverse complement strand
TAACACAAACAGTGACACTCATATACACGAGTTCACAGACGCACTTGCCCATACGTACATGTGTACACATTTATGTAGAATGCTGAGACCCCCTTCGGGGGATTGCATCTAGAAGGTTTACCCTCCCAGGCACAAGTCCGGGCAAGGTTATTTATGGTAGACCAACAGTCACTATGCATACCAGCCTCCCCTCTCCACGCCACCAGTTTTATCCAAGGGAAAGGCAAAAGCCGATACAACTTGGCACCTGTGACATTGCAGCTCATTTCTACAGCTGAGTGAACAGGAGCAACGTGAAATAAAGTGTCTTGCTGAAGAATACAACACGCAGCCCGGTTCGAGATTTGATCTCACAACCTCACGATCGTAAGCTCGACGCTCTAACCACTGAACCATGCGCCTTCACATTTGTAGAATATAGAACGTATAAAATGATGGCTTTCGTACATTACTTAAACCAGTATAACATCCAATATTAATTGTAAAATGTGTTGGAAATCACTTGGTTTTTCGTTTCTTTGACTTTTATAAAACTATATACTCTGAAGTCAGTAAACAATCAACGTTTCTGTCCAACTTGTATCTATTTCTTTACAACCAACAGGGGGCTACACACAGAGGGGACAAACAAGGACAGACAAAGGGATTAAGTCAATTACATCGACCTCAGAGCGGAACTGGTACTTTATTTATCGACCCCGAAAGGATGAAAGGCAAAGTCGACCTCGGCGGAATTTGAATTCAGAACACAGCGGCAGACGAAATACCCATTTCTTTACTACCCACAAGGGGCCTAAACACAGAGGGGACAAAAAAGGACAGACAAAGGGATTAAGTCAATTACATCGACCCCAGTGCGTAACTAGTACTTTATTTATCGACCCCGAAAGGATGAAAGGCAAAGTCGACCTCGGCGGAATTTGAACTCAGAACGTAACGACAGACGAAATACCTATTTCTTTACTACCCACAAGGGGCTAAACACAGAGGGGACAAACAAGGACAGACAAAGGGATTAAGTCAATCACATCGACCCCAGTGCGTAACTAGTACTTTATTTATCGAGCCAGAAGGATGAAAGGCAAAGTCGACCTCGGCGGAATTTGAACTCAGAACGTAACGACAGACGAAATACCTATTTCTTTACTACCCACAAGGGGCTAAACACAGAGGGGACAAACAAGGACAGACAAAGGGATTAAGTCAATCACATCGACCCGAGTGCGTAACTAGTACTTTATTTATCGAGCCAGAAAGGATGAAAGGCAAAGTCAAACCCGCCGGAATTTGAACTCAGTAGTTGTGAATTTGAACACGCATTTCGGCCGGCGTGCTAACGTTTCTGCCAGCTCACCGCCTTTTCCCTCCAACTTATATCGACCATTGCTTTCACGAATTTTCTATGGAAATACAAGTTATGAGATAAATGAACAAAGCTAACCTGCACCATCGATCATTAAACCTATGAAAGATTAGTTTTACGCTTCTACTCAAGTCAGAAACTGTCAGAGATCGACAAATCTCTCATACTACGCTATTGTTTCCAATATATCACACATTATATCTGTATAAAATGAATATTCATATAATGGTTAATAAGGTTATGTACAAGGAACGGAATATATTTTTCTCGTGCTCATTTTGACATTTTCGATTAATTAACATACAATAATTCTTATCCCAAGAGATACAGGAGATCAGTTAATTAACTGATTGAATTATCTCGAACAGACGAGATTTCCAATATATTAAATATTATACTGGAATGAAGATTTGAAACGTGTTATTGGAATTAAGAAATCTTTAACCCTTCTGTTTCTGTATTTCTTCCGTATTATACAATGTCTTTGTTTCAATTAACCTTGAAAATAATATGTTCAGAAGCTCGTTTTGAAACCGCTTGTTTTCGGTTTCAATTTCACTGCACATCCTTTGAACAAGTATCTTCTACTATAGGCCGGATAGATCAATGCCTTGTAAGTAAATTTGGTAGCTTAAAACTGCATGGAAGCCCTCACATATACACCCATACATTCATACGCACATATACATGTGGATGTATACACACAAATATACATGTATGTGTATATGTCATTTTGTCTGTTTTGATAATCTGTGTCGATATGTAACTTAGCGGTTAGGCGAAATTGACCACTAGAATAAGTAAGGGACTACTGGATTCTAACACGATGACTGGACTCTAACACAACTACTGACTGTAACACAACTACTAGACTCTAACGCAACATCTGGACTCTAACTCAACTTCTGGACTCTAACACCACTAACACAACTACTGAACTCTAACACGATTATTGGACTCTAACACAACTTCTGGACTCTAACACAACTACTGAACTCTATCACAACTACTAGACTCTAACACGATTACTGGACTCTAACACAGCTACTAGACTCTAACACGATTACTGGACTTTAACACAACTACTGGACTATAACACAACTACTGGACTCTAACACAACTTCTGGACTCTAACAGAACTACTGGACTCTAACACAACTCCTGGACTCTAATAGAACTTCTGGACTGTAATACAACTTCTGGAGTCTAACACAACTACTGTACTCTAACACAACTACAAGACTCTAACACGATTACTGGACTCTAACACAACTACCGAACTCTAACACAGCTATTGGATTGTAACACAACTACTGGACTCTAACACAACTACTGGACTGTAACACAACTACTGGACTTTAACACAACTACAAGACTCTAACACAGCTTCTGGACACTAACACAACTGCTTGACTTTAACACAACTACTAGACTCTAACATAACTTCTGGACTCTAATGTAACTACTGGACACTAACACATCTATTGGACTCTATTTGTTCGACTAAAACACTTTAAGCCTGTGCCAGAGTAAAGACAAGTGTAAAAGGTTATTAAGCTGGTGTCTGAAACCTAAATTAACATGAAAATATGATAGAAGGCTTTAATTTAGTCGACTTCAAATCACAATGTTTGCACCATAGAATAATGGCGGTCGTACGCAGGTTGTTATCAAAAGTAGGTAGTTTATTGAAAACGCATTAAAAGTGCAGATATTAAAGAAATTATATTTATTAGTTAAGAGTATCATCGAAAGCTGTTCTTATATCACATAATAATTTGATTGAAACACTAATATATTTATATCATTATTTCGTTGATAGCAATAAAGTATTTTATTTTATTAAAGAGATATTGCTTATGAGAAATGGATATGAATCTTTAGTCTATAACCCATTGTCGTAATTACTATACATTAGAGAAAAGTGTTTTCGTTGAATAATCTACTCTAACGATTTATCTCCTTACATGTATAATTTCAATTTGATAAATGAAATATTATCATTGAGTTTAATATTTAATTATTTCCACTTCACTTCTAGAGGAATTTCTATTCAGCCATTGGATATATTAGGTCGTATTTGTCAGAGGGAGTGCATTTAAGATACACAACGTCCATCTAAAATAAGCAACGTTCTTATGAAATTGTTACAGAGATATTTCCTAAAACTGATATAAAACTGTCCGGGCTATTGTAATGGACGTAATGCCAATATATTCGCTACCTCATCTTTTATAGTCTTTCTTTGCCTAATGTTTCTTGATTTGATGTGAATCACATCTAGCAATCTCTGAAGTGCTAAGAACACTGACGAAATAATGAATCACTTTCTATAGCATATCGCTTTCAACAGTATATTTATACACTCGTTTTTCGTACAAGTAGAAACATTGGCATGTTCGGTAGAGCGGATGTACTTCTGCATTACGTTTGATTGTATTTGTACGTAAACAATTATTTAAAAATCATGTTTAAATAACAAAATATCTCATATATGTTTGTGTGTCTGCTCGCGCGTGTGTTTATAAATATACGTATAATATACATACATACACTTATATATATATATATAGTTATATATATATATATATATATATAAATGGCGGTGCCCCAGCATGGCCACAGCTTGTGAGCTGAAACTGGATAAAATATAAAAATATAAAGATATATAAAATATATATATATATATATATATATTTATCCACGTGATCACGTGGATGAGAAAGGCGCGATCCAGAGAGGAGTGACCAGCGGTGTCAAATGGACGTCTGACGGACTGGTCGGTCAAGGTGATATATATTTATATATATATATATATATATGTTTATATATATGTATATATATGTATATATATATATATATATATATATATATCGTGACGTATATTTGCCATCTCAATATGGCTACCCCTAAGGGTGGATGCTACTGTAGTTTTTAGCCCCAGGAGGACACACTCCTCCAGCTGGCCATAGACACACTTTCTGTGTCCTGTCAGTATTTGCAAAGGGAAGTCATCCTTCCCGTCTCCAACTTATGATACACACGGACTCGAGTTTCGAGGTATTGACCTCTCGTCAGCGTGTGACAATCATAGTTGTCGGCGAGAATTAGATTTCCTTCACAAAAACTTATACTTTTTCCAGCGTCCACTGTCGCTGATATTGAAAAAGTGAAATCAAACAATGATAAATATCAAATACCTCGAAACTCGAGTCCGTGTGTATCATAAGTTGGAGACGGGAAGGATGACTTCCCTTTGCAAATACTGACAGGACACAGAAAGTGTGTCTATGGCCAGCTGGAGGAGTGTGTCCTCCTGGGGCTAAAAACTACAGTAGCATCCACCCTTAGGGGTAGCCATATTGAGATGGCAAATATACGTCACGATGTGTTACCGCTACTGTATATAACTCACTTTGATATTTATCATTGTTTGATTTCACTTTTTCAATATCAGCGACAGTGGACGCTGGAAAAAGTATAAGTATTTGTGAAGGAAATCTAATTCTCGCCGACAACTATGATTGTCACACGCTGACGAGAGGTCAATACCTCGAAACTCGAGTCCGTGTGTATCATAAGTTGGAGACGGGAAGGATGACTTCCCTTTGCAAATACTGACAGGACACAGAAAGTGTGTCTATGGCCAGCTGGAGGAGTGTGTCCTCCTGGGGCTAAAAACTACAGTAGCATCCACCCTTAGGGGTAGCCATATTGAGATGGCAAATATACGTCACGATGTGTTACCGCTACTGTATATAACTCACTTTGATATTATCATTATATATATATATATATATATATATATATGTATGTATCTGTGTATATGTATATATATATATATATATATATATATATATTATATATATATATATATATATATATAAATGAGGCGAGTGACCGGACAGGCCTTCAGTCAGATCTTCTGGCTGTTATCCAATGGGCAGAAAAAAACAATATGCTGCTGAACGAGGATAAATTTGAGCTAATCCACTTTGGAAAAGAGGATGCCCTGAAACTCCCATACTCCCTTCCTTCAGGTGAAACTCTCGCGGCGTCCAACAACATCAGAGACTTGGGAGTAATTGTGGACAACAACATAAGCTGGGCCACTCATATAAACACCAAAGTTGACATGGCCCGCAGAATGTGTTCCTGGATTCTCAGAACTTTCCAGTCGAGAGTTATCCACACCATTATCCTTCTCTTCTCCACTTTTGCCCGACCCCACCTTGAATACTGTTGTCCACTGTGGTCTCCCCACACAATACAAGGTATCATAAAAGTTGAAGCACCTCAAAGGGCAATCATAAAAAAGATAGATGGCATGACAGGCCTCGACTATTGGGGTCGACTAGAAAAGCTAAAACTCTATTCTCTCCAACGTCGTCGTGAGCGCTACATCATCTGCATGATGTGGAAAATATTCCATCAGCATTGCCCAAATGATGTTGGCATCACCTTTAAGGTACATCCAAGGCTTGGGCCCCGTGCCATCCGCCCAAAACAAAAATCGCACTCTCATCTCATAACAACAATACGGCACAATTATTTCACCTCAATTGGCCCCGCTCTCTTTAACATTACACCAAAACACATTAAAACCGAAACTGACCCTATAGGGTTCAAGAAGTCTTTGGACAGATTCCTTCAAGAAATCCCGGATAAACCCCCTACACCCGGATATGTCTCTGTAAACAATAACTCTCTACTTGAGTGGGCCATAGTGCCCAAATTCTGACTTGAAAGACTTCACCAGGTGGTGCTATTAAGTTAGACATGGCCTGGGCCGATAATGGCCGAAACCTATCAAAGTATCAAAGTATAAGTGTATATATATATATATATATATAGTAGACAAAATGAGATAACAAAGCCAAGGCTGTGAGGATATTTTTCAGGACATTTATAAGGAAAAAGATATAGATATAGTCTTGCCACTCCTGCGCCTATGAAAACTTTTATGAAACGGAGCAACTGAAAAAGAACTACTGTTTCTTTTCTCCCTGTAACTGAATGCATTAGCTATTTCCGAATTATAATCATCAATGTTGGGTTTCCATTAGTCCTTAGTCCTGCATCAACCCAAATCGGATAAATATATAACTGACATTATAAAATTTGCTAAAACTTCTTTTTTTCTTCTTCTTGAAGCTTACAGTACTACAGCCTAAAATACCCAATGTACATTTTTAAAGTTGATGACATAGTTTGAACTGTAATTCATCTGTAATTTCTACAGGTCAAACGATATACATACGACATCATCCTTCTACTTCATACGTCCTTTCTTGAACGCCTCACTACATAACCTCTACGATAGCTCACACGTTGTTTTCTTCTGAGAATTGGATACGTAAAACTAGTGCATATTTCTCAAATGGCTTCAAAACTTTGTGATTAATATGCTTCCTTTATTCTTCGTATTTCTATTGATTTCTATTTCCTTGCCTATTAAAATTTTCCTTTCTAATATATTTATCAATCGGTATTTTCTTTGTTTTCATTCACATTTTCAATAATATATTACCAGGTGTTATTTAATCTGGTTCCAAATACTCAAGGTGTTTGAAATGTTCCCCCTTCAAACAATCATTATGTAATATCATCATCTGGCAACTAAGTTCTGAAGAAAGTATGATATCATTTACATGAATTCAATTTTATATATATATACATATATATATATATATATATATATATATAGATATATATATGTACATATATATATGTATATATAAATTTATATATGTGTGTGTGTGCGTGTTTCTGTATGTGTGTGTAACATATATATATATATATATATTATATTATATTATATAAGTGTATGTGGAGACACATGGTATAGAGTAGCGGACGCGCGGTCGAGGGATCACGGGTTCGAATCTCAGACCGGGCGATGTGTGTGTTTATGAGCGAAAAACCTAAGCTCCACGCGGCACCGGCAGAAGGTAATGGCAAACCTCTGCTGACTCTTTCGCCACAACTTTCTCTCACTCTTTCTTCCTGCATCTTGCAGCTCACCTGCGATGGGCCGACGTCCCGTCCAGGTGGGGAATCTATACGCACAGCATTGTCCTACCTAATGCCAACCACTCTGTTGTTACTTGATTGGCATTTAACAAGGTGTTGATTTGCGCAGCTATTCGTGCATGACTGTCACCAAATCGCTTGATCCAGTTAGGAAACTTACATGTCTAGAGATTTCGAACACACAACCGATCAGCTGAGTGGACTGGAGCAACGTGAAATGAAGTGTTTTGCTCAAGAACACAACGCGCCGCCCGGTTCAAGTATCGAAACCAGAATCTTGCGATCATGATGCTGACACCCTAACCACTAAGCCACGCGCCTTCACTTGCGACCTTTTAAAACCTAGCCAGGCTCATGGGCCCGGTTTCCCGGTTTCAGTGGCGTATGTGTTCCTCAGCTGGACGGGACGCCAGTCCATCGCAGCGTTACTCATTTTTGCCAGCTGAGTGGACTGGAGCAACGTGAAATGACGCATTTTGCTCAAGAACACAAAACGTCATCCGGTCCAGGAATCGAAACCACAATCTTACGATCACGATCCTGTGACCCTAACCACTAAGCCACACACCTCCACGGTGAAGTAGTTACGAAGGATATATATGTTGACACTAGCAAGATCACCGGTGGAAATGTTACGGATAGTAGCGAAGGAAAAGGAGTCGTGATTTAAGGAACATCACCATTGAAAACAGCAAACATGACAACGGTAGAAATTAGAACGAGGACAAAACAGAAAATATGCATGAAAAACAAAAAATCAAGCAGTAAACCCAAATTGTAGCTTATTGCAGTGTTCCCAGCCATTTTTTCCTGTGCCCCACTGTTTAATAACAAACTTTTCAGTGCTCCATTTTTTTTTAATAACAAATAATCTGGTGTCCATCAACATTTTTTTTTTAATATAGAAATACTATTTTTAATTCAATTACCTGTCTGACGGATACCTCAACTCATTTAGTGAGAACCCTGTGCCTAGTGCATACGGCAAAGATCCTTGATTTGTGGAGACAATTTCGTTAACTTCAGCCGTTAATCATCATACTTTGTAATTTCAAGCCGGTTTCTCTTGGCTTCCAGCAAATTGTCAATTGTACTCAATCCGCATTCGACCAAATAAGACAAAGGAGCACGAATCAATAGTTCTCTTGGACACTAGATATTGAAAGCGAGAAAAAAACTCCTAACAAATGCAGATACCTCACTTGGTACGCTGATTGGTCATAGCGACATCGATTCCCATGGTTTAAGTATAAATATTGCGTGGTGATGTTTTTATTATTTTTTTTTTCATTTCAATGTCCAAAGATAGCCTTAGGATTAACAAGTGTATGCTCAAGTCATTCGCAAAACTTTTCACAGCCCACGCTAATTTCCCACGCCTAAAAACTAACTACTTTTGAAAAATTAAGACACAAGGGGAGTTGTGCAATGGTATTTCCTGGTGGGTAAAGCGAAGGAAGTCCTATTTACGCACGCTATATAACATCTCTTAACTCTTTTTAGTTTTGGGAATTTTCAGAATAATTTTCCGAATTTGTATTCTATACAGAAATTCATACGGTTATGCAAAAAAAAATATGGTCCGTGATTTAAGGCCTATTTAGCTGTTATTTTTAGCACATATCACGATTACCTCATATTCTCCTTGTTTGTTTGTAAGAACTGACGTATTGGTGGTTTCCAATTCTTTCTTTCTATAAACGTATTTAAGTTTCTACTGCTCGGATTTAAACCATAAATTCGGATTGGCCGTATTTTAAAATGTGATTTAAAAATTCGAAACACTGACCAGAAAATTTTTTTTTTCATTTCGAAAAATTAAAAGTTCTTTTTGTTATAGTCATGTGAAGTGTTGTGTGTAGGACAAAAATTTCGCAGAAATTTTCTGAAAATTCCAAAACAAAAAAGTTATGAGCATGCGTAAAGCAGAATTCCGTCGCTAAAGCTTCATAGAAAGTGAAGCTTTATATAGTATTGGAGTGATGGTGTGTCACCGCCCGTGAAGCTTTATTGAATAATCATTGGAATGACAGTGCTTCCCGGCGAGGAAATGTTTATACAAAGAAACATAGTGCAGTGGCGCTTTCTGATGAGTTGAACGTTATATAAAGAAACTTGGAGTATTTCTGTTTCCCGGTAAGGTAAACATTATATAAAGAAACATGAATGATAATACTTCTAGGGGACTGGCTGAGTCCTTTGCTGAGAAACAGTCAGCTATAGCGCGTTAGTATAAACAGAATAGAACTCTTATTATATTGCTGCGTTTGTTTTGCTAAGTATTTTGAGTCGTATTTGCTCACTGGCCTCTGCCATAATTAAAAAGACTCCGCCGGTTACGACGACGAGGGTCCCAGCTGATACGATCAACGGAACAGCTTGCTCGTGAAATTAACGTGCAAATGGCTGAGCATTCCACAGACACGTGTACCCTTAACGTAGTTCTCGGGGATAATCAGCGTGACACAGAGAGTGACAAGGCTGACCCTTTGAAATACAAGTACAACTCATTTTTGCCAGCTGAGTGGACTGGAGCAACGTGAAATAAAGTGTCTTGCTCAAGGACACAGCGCGTCGCCGGGAATCGAACTCACAACCTTACGATCATGAGCCGAATGCCCTAACCGCTAAGCCACGCGCCCTCACTTCTCTGCCATAATTATAGGCGTTACAAAGTGAAATGTAAGTTATATAAGGTTTTGGAATTGTAGTAGTACTGTGCAATTGTTAAACTTAGAATCTGTAGCAATATTTTATTGGTGAATGGGAAATAATTGTTTGATGATTTCGGAGAGTATTTTTGTGTGAGACGTAAAAGAATGCGATGTACGAGGTATGTTCATTAATTTCAACATACATTACTTTGGCTATGAGGATATATATATTAACGAAAATAACCTTGCGTGAAATATAAACTACTATATACTGGGCTATCATTGACTTGAGTATAACGTTGTTGTTACACTTGGGGTGGTTTGACCTTCACCTATATTTCATTAACAAATGTTCTACTTTTCGTTTTCACTCTCCACAGCCTGCATGTATCATTTTCAAAAACTTTGTGTTTCAACAATTTTTCGAAGTCCTTCAGGGCAATAGTTTCAACAACGAATTGTGATATCTTTAAAGAATGCTGACATTTTCGTTCAAATATTTGTTTATTATATTGACGAATAACCTTGGTCTGTGTATCAGGTAGACTACGCATTTTTCTCATGACTGTGTCCATCTCATTATCATACAAGTCTCTACAACATTTTATCCGCCTCCGTGTCGTCGGAAAAACAACATTTTGCACAGTGAACAAAGCCGACAAAAGTCAGTTAATAACTTTTAACTGTCTCTTGCTCCAGTCATTGGACTGCAGCCATTCAGGGGCACCGATTAAAACTGATGCCAGAACGTATACATTTAGAAAAAATTATATTATTGTCTGTTGCTTCACGGAATTGGTGTTTCGTCCGATATAATCATGTTTCTTATCGAACCATATATCGTGGTTTAGGATATGCTATTCTCTTTGTAAAAACGTTTTTTTTTCTTCTGCTCCACATACATGTTTTTTATACTGAATTAAGAACTTCATTTCCATATCATCTCCTCACACTATAAGATCAATTTCATCACGGTTTGCTTTTAGGGTTTTGGTAAAGTTCTCGAGTAACAATCGGCAATATTATGACCTTTTAACTTCTCTCTAGCAGCACTTGAGTATTTCTTGATAGCAGATATCGTGCTCTGCTTTTCTCTTTTTCTTTCCTTTTAGTAAGATATCAAATGGACAGGTCACATCGATTAGAGTAAATAGGATCTTTTTCTAGTGAGTAACTACTACGCCTGATTTATTGTGTTCTGTTCTTCTATACAACTTTCGGGTTCTACTTGACAGTATTATCATTATTATTATTATTATTATTATTATTATTATTATTATATTATTATATTATTATTATTATTATTATTATTATTTTCATTATTATTATTATTATATTATTATTATTATTATTATCATTATTATTATTATTATATTATTATTATTGCTATTATTATTGGTGCTGATGATAGTCATGGTAATATAGTTGTAGACAGGAGAAACCAAAATACTTTCAGTTTTACATAAAAACAATCGTTACTATATACATATATACATACATATCTATTTATATGTATGTATGTATGTATGTATGTATGTATGTATGTATTACATATTTACTGTATACACATATATATATATATATATATATATTTATATAGATACATATATACACACAAACATTATATATATATATGTGTGTGTGTGTGTGTGTGTATGTATGTATGTATGTATGTATGTATGTATGTATGTATGTATGTATGTATGTATGTACATTAATAATTGTTTCTGTGACATTACTATATTCTATCAGTATATCAACTAACTGAACATTAATTTCTCCCTTTACAGTACATCTCATCATGATATAGATATCTATTTCCCTCCATGGGAGATTTTTTTTTCTGTTTAACAAAATGAAATATTTCTATTTCTGACAGTATTTTAATGGAATTGCGTCATTATTTATCATATGTGTGTGTGTGTGTTTGTGTGTGTTACTGAAATTATCTTGAACTACAATACGTGTTGCCCAGCATCCCAAAATAATGAATATGTTTAGAAAAGAATGTAATTATCTTATAAATTTACAAACGAAAATGCTATGCTTATTTTAAGAATCCGATATTTACATAACACATGTTATATGTGCCAATTAATTTCCAAACTTGATCAAAAGTTAAGAAAATATAAAAATTAAAAATAAAATAGGATGATGTTTGGAAATCACACAAAATTAATATGTAAATTTGTTAACAAATATCAAATATATTTTTCAATTATATATTTTTTCCTGGGAAAATTTCCCAGGAATTTCTTCTACATCTCAATAGCTATTCTATTTTGACTCATATTTTATTCCCAAAAGCAATATAAATAATTTCATGTTAAAATTCCATTAATGCATTCATACTCTGTAAGTTCGTGCATAGTTTTAGGAAGTAGGTTATTTATTACTTCTCACTTGTAATATATTTCTTTAAAGTACTGTTAATTTGAAGAGTCGGGGGTATTTTTTATAACCAACTCCAGGCTTGAATTTTGTGTACATTTACTTTTCCCGGTGGGGTGCTAATATTTAATGTTTCAGCACACACTGACGACAGACAGCCTGTGGCAATGGAGATCCCTGGCGTTCTGAGCCCCTAGTCCATAACCCTGCTTACCGCTATCGGGGCAGAGACGACTATTGTGGGAGACTCTTGAATCAAAGTGGCTGTTCCGGAATATCTCCCTCACCTTTCTTCGGATCAACGCCTTTTCCATTTTCTCTACTTGAACCGGAAGGTGATCTGAAACGCCATTTTAGATATGTCTCTTCTGTCAAGAAAACGAAAGATATTCTGATTTAAGCAGGGTCTGTCGCATTGTTTCATTAGGCATTATTGTTTGAGTTCCTATTTTACGTTTGTAAAATTTTATTCAATAATTCTCTTACAGAAATTTGTTTTATTTCAAATGATTTCAAAGTAAAAGGATATATGTAAATTTAGAACGACAAAACATGCCAGATATTCACCCAAGTCGTATGAATACCGCAAAATGTCTATACGCGTAAGCGCCTCTTCCAACGAATATTTAATAAATGCAGAACAGTAAGATTTCTTGTGCTGATAATCAGGAATCAACAAAATATTATTAATATTCAAATATACAAAGATAATACTGAATTCTGGCACTTAATTTCATGATTGGAAGCCAAAGCACCAGCATTTAAATACAACAATCATTTATTATTAATCAGTCCGTAAGCTGTCGAACACTTCGATAATAATTTACTGTAATTTACTGTAATCCCTTGACTATCGCGGGTGTTAGTTCCAAAACCACCAGCAATAGGTGAAAATCCGCGAAGCAGAAACAGTACTGTATATTTTTTTTTATCATTTTTTAATTTTTATATATTTATTTTATTACAAATGCAAAACAGCACCTCAGAGGAATTGACGTAGGCTTAAATAATAAACCGCGATAGGTGAACCGTGATATAGCAAGAGATTACTGTATTTCATTGCTGGATGTGCAACGGACTCGCAGTTTCGATTTCCAGACCGAGCGTTGTGAGTGTTTATTGAGCTAAAACACCAGCGAACCCTGCTGTTCTCTTTCACCACAATTTTCTCTCACTCTTTCTTTCCGATTTTGTTGTACCTGTACTTCATTAGGCCAGCCTTGGCATACTATGTATCACGCTGAATCTCCCAAAAAACTACGTGTAGAGTATACTTGTCTGTAGAGTGCTCAGCCACTTGTACATTAATTAATTTCACAATTAATCCGCCGATCGAATCAAGTTGAACTCTCCTTGTCGTAACTGACGGAGTATCACGACTGTATTTCATATATTTCTCGAAATCACACGTTGTTTGCTGGTTATTGTATTTATTCATTGTTAGCACTGAGCTATGCTTGATCGTATAGACCGCTTCTAAAGTGGATTGTAACCGATTCCTCTATCACAAGGAACTGTAACATATTACATGGAGGAGAATTGATACAGAGACATCGACAATAATACAGCAGGAACAGTAAATGAACTGATAGGTAATTCGAGTTGTGTTTTTATAAAATCGTTTGAAATATATTCATAATGCATATTTCTTTATTGCCCACAAGGGGCTAAACATAGACGGGACAAACAAGGACAGACAAACGGATTAAGTCGATTACATCGACCCCAGTGTGTAACTGGTAATTAATTTAACGACGCTGAAAGGATGAAAGGCAAAGTCAACCTCCGCGGAATTTGAACTCACAACGTAACGGCAGACGAAATAAGGCTACGCATTGCGCCCGGCGTGCTAACGTTTCTGCCAGCTCGCCGCCTTAGCATATTCATAATGTAATAACGTGCGTTCAATGGCAGGCTTTAAGATCTAACTTTTGCATAAGTAAAAATGTCAGTCTTGAAAATGTATAATTTTGCAGCAATCACATGCTGAAATATATAATGATTTGTAACACGTTTAAATCGGATCATAAGAAATAAAAAAAACTTATATAAGACACAAACGATTAAAGCAGAAATGGATGGACATGGATGAGAGTATTTAACCGTAGGTTTGGTTGAAAAGAGACACTCAGGAATTAAAGAACAACAATAATTAAACCTAAATTATTCTTGCAGCTTGAGAGAAACTACGAGTAGCAACAACGTTCCATTAAATTCGCATTGTTAAGGTATACTCTCTTTTACTTGTTTCAGTCATTTGGCGGTGGCCATGCTGGAGTACCAGCTTTAGTCGAGCAGATCGACCCTAGGACTTGTTGTTTGTAAGCCTAGTATTTATTCTATCGGTTTCTTTTGCCGAACCGCTAAGTTACGGGGGCATAAACACACCAGCATCGGTTGTCAAGCGATGTTTGGTGGACAAAAACAGACACGCAAAAACACACACACATATATACATATACATATATACGACGAGCTTCTTTCTGTTTCCGTCTACCAAATCCACTCACAAGGCTTGGGTCGGCCCGAGGCTAGAGTAGAAGACACTTGCCCAAGTTGCCACGCAATGGGACTGAACCCAGAACCATGTGGTTGCGCCTGTAATGTATATTCGATTTTACGTGTGTGTCTGCACGCGTGCAGGAAATATATGTACTTTTCATGAAGTATAGGCTTCTTCTGTTTGAAATTTTAATGAGATCAACGTACCGCAGCTTAGAAACACCAGAATTGAAAGGGAATTTTTGTTTAAAGTTTCCTTGTTACAATTACATATAAGTTCCTTTGTACATCTTTTTCCGTCTGTCTTCCGCCTGCTATTACAAATTAGCGTGACATATGAATACACAACGAAGTTTATTACGGTGCATATATCTATATTGATAAATATTAAGAGAAAAGAGATGTAACTAAATGGAGTTTATCTACATCCACTTAATTTAGCCCAAGATGCCACATAGTGGGACTGAACCCGGAACCATGTGGTTGGTAAACAAGCTACTTACCACACAGCCACTCCTGCGCCTATATATATATCACTGTGATCACCGTGACTGACCAGGCTATCAGATGTTGTTACACACCGCTGGTCACAACGCGCTTCGCATTGCTTTAGCCTTCAAATGACACCACCCCGCTGGCTAAGCGACCAGGCCAACAGAAGAAAGAGTGAGAGAAACTTGTGGCGAAAGAATACAGCAGGGATTACCAGCACCCCCTACCGGAGCATCGTGGAGTTTTAGGTGTTTCCGCTTAATAAACACTCACAACGGCCTGGGAAACCTACAATCGCGAATACGCTGCCCTAACCACTGGGCCATTGCGCCTCCACACACACACACACATATATATTTGTATGCATGTATATGTATTTGAATCTATGTATGCATGCATGTGTGTGCAGGCGTGTAGTTTTGTATGTATACATGTTACAAGAGACAAGAGTCACTCCCTAACGCATCTTATATTTCATTAATTCTAGTTCCAGAGCTGTGCTTCGTGCCATTCTGCAGATTTAATAAGTGAATTAATGATTATACGTTCTCAATCTTAGTGAAATATAAATGAATTAAATTTCTCGGTTCACTACATTAAATATTCTACCTCTCCCTCCCAACTCCTTATTTAGTCCAGATTACCCCTTTAACTATTTAGTGTTTTCAAACCGCATCTTACTTACAGTGAGCCTTCGCATGGCGTTTATCAGTCATTGTATGGTAACTGAAACAGCATATGACAGACAATCTCTTTATACAGTTAACAGTGTCACCTGCCTAGTGTCTGTGACCGAAGAGAGGACAACTGCGAAATGTTGGCATCTCACAGTCTAGGTAGGCGGCATTACGAACTGATATAGGTGTATTCATACCATTTGTCTATAGCAAGAAATCTTCTCCATCACAAAACACAGTGAATGACTTGTTTCTTCGTTCGAGCCTGCCTCGAGCATATTCGAACTAATAACAAAATTCCAGTTATACTATTTTAAAAGAAACTGTTATGCGATTGGTGCAGAACAATTGTGTTCTCTGTAGATAGCACACAAGAAAATATATAGATGGCTAAACACTACACATCCTTTATTTTCTCTCCTTGTTTCTTTCTGTGTTCTTTTCTGTGGAAGAGCGTAGGCTCGAAATATTAAAGACTTTTTCAATTACCGAGCATTAAACTAACACATCTGTTTGTTGTCTACACCATCTATTTTCGTCTTTTGTTTTGTTTATTTGGTGATTCTCCCAATATATATATATATATAGATATATATATATATATATTATATATATATATGTGGTGTGTGTGTGTGTGTGTGTGTGTGTGTGTGTGTGGGTGTGTATGTGTGTATGTATGTATGTATGTATATATAATGGAGAGATTGTACAAAATGTATAAATAGGTGGGGTGAGTAAACCACCAGCATAATTTCGATTACTTGTTGTAATCTGTAGATTTATTGCAGGAACTTCGAAGTGGCGGTTGTGGCAACAGTATTAATAAAATAAGAGACGGCATGTGTAATAGATCTTTGGGTACAACACATGTTTCGACCTGTTCTGTGTCTCTTCAGGTATGTCAATAAAAATTCTTACTAGAGATTTCTTGAGTCGGCTTACGTACAGCTATATGTCCATCAAATTCCAGAATGAGTAAAATCAGAGAAAAATTATTGAGACGCAAAAATTCAAATATGAACCTGGAAATTATACATTCTAGTTTAGAGAAAATGACGTAATCAGCTTCCGTTGTTGTAACTGTTAAGAGAAAGAAAAGGAAGTAGAAGCTAAAAGGAAGGTAATACATAGACGAATTTTTTGTGTTCGTGCTTAGACGCATGTATGCAAACATATACATACATACATACATACATACATACATACATATATATAAATATATATATATACACGCACATATACATACGCGCTCAGACCAGCATATCCAAGTATATGGACATAAATACACAACTACAATCATCAGCATACGCACACGTATAGACTAATATATACATATATATGTATAGGAACAGGTATGCGCAGGTACACACGTGCATATACACGTAAATATACGTACATAGCATAAATAACTATGTGAATAGATTCGTACGTAAAGCAAGATACAGACGTCTATGCAAAGCATGATACACACACGAGTAAATACACTCACGTATACACATAAGTAAATATATACGTATATATATATACATATATATGCATATATGCACATACATATATATATACATATGTATATATGTATGCATAAATATATACATATATACATATATATTTATATATACATACATATGCATATATAGCTCAAGGTTACATTTCTTTAGTACCCTGACTGAAGAGGATATAACTAGGCGGTAAGGCAACTGTGGATCTTATGGAAGACGCCATTGTGCTGATAGTTTTGCATTTAAATACTTACCTGAAGCAAGAAATTTTCTACACAGCAGACACCAGTGAAATGGCCTTTAGAATTACTACTTTGTATATATATGAAGTGGAGACACATGGCCTAGTGGTTAGAGCAGCGGATTCGCGGTCAAGGGATCGCGAGTTCGAATCTCTGACCGGGAAATGTGTGTGTTTATAAGCGAAACACCTAAGCTCCACACGGCTCCGGGAGAAGTTAATGGCGTCCTTCTGCTGACTCTTTCAACACAGCTTTCTTTCCTGCATCTAGTAGTTCACCTGCGACAGATAGACGTTCCGTCCAGGTGAGGAACTTGTACGCCAAGGAAACCGGGAGACCGGCCCTTATGAGCCAGGCGTGGCACGGGGGGGGGGACAGAGAATATATGTATGCAAACATGTTTATAGCTATTCATATATATATATATATATATATATATATAATAGAAGAAAAAAAACACCTTTTATCAATTCAATAATGCAAAATAAATTATACCATCCAGAAAATTACATATTATAGAAAGATTAAATATAAGATGAAACATATAACGATAATTAAGTAACGTGCAAAATAATAAATATAACGTATATATTGGTAGAATAAACGACACTTGTTTTCTTGGCTATATTAAGAAATGATAATAGTAAAAATAATAAGTTTGGAATAATATTCCTCATATTATATATTTATATATATATATATATATATAATATATATATATATATATTATCCTTTATTTAAAGCAGCAGAAAATTCAACAAAATCTGTTACTCTGAGTTTCTCGTTGCCGTTCATCAGACAGTTTTTGCTAGAATGGAACCGATATATCAATTCAATCCAGACTCTTACAAACGCTACACCTTTAAAAAATGGATTTGTTTGATTGGCCCTTCAGAAATAACGGTCAATCTTTGAGCGATAAACAAAAAAATGAGTTCAAAAATATATGTATATATATATAAAAAATTATAAAAATTATAAAATTCGAGGAAAAAACCTTACGTTGAATAAAATACATATTGACGTTAATGAAGGAAATATAATTAATGCATGGAAATTAAAACGCATTATAAATATTACACTGCAATACATATTCATATTAAAGTGTTCATATATATCAACATACACAGAAGGATGCGTGCAAACGCCATATATATACAGACGTATAAATATAAATATAAAATATACATACAAATGCATGCATACATATATGTACGCAATCTATCTCGCACGCAAGTTAAAATCATCGATGCTAATGTAGCGTTTCTTATTTACGGAGTAAAGCTTAAGTGAGGGAGACGTAAAGTTGTATGTACCAGTATCAGTTAGAGAAAAAAACGAAAGAAAGGAAGAGAGAGAAAAAGAACGAAGAAGGGGGAAGGAAAAAAGAAGAAAAAGGAGGGGTGGGGAAAAAAACGAAATAAGAAAAGTTATGTATACAAGCTGTGTAACCGCGTTATTGACATATATGGAGACAAGAATACAAATACACAAGTTCGAATGGATACATACACATACAGTCGTGTATGTGTGTGCTTAAGCACAAACATACGCTCACTTACACATACACAGAGACGCATGCTTACAAATATATATCCATGGCTATACATATATTTACATCAAAATTCTAATTTTTGACAACATTGCTTTTTAAAAAAAGTTGAGTGCAATGATGAAAAATATACGAAAGACATATAAAATATAACACCCTATTTTGGATCATCTATAAATTAAAAATCAAGGTAATCCTATACAATACAATAACATGAAATAATGTATATGTAGAAATATAAACAAAATAAACAAAATATATGCATGAGACTTTGCTATACGGAATGAAATCTGCATAGCGCGAAACAAATCCATCGTCGCGTTTATATACTAGTCCAAGAGTCAAAATCAAAATTTTGCTGAATTTTCTGCTGCTTTAAATAAAGCATATTACTCTACCTCTGGTAATTGAGTACCTTTTTTCTACCTTGTTTCACATTTATGTGTTTACCCCGGTATATATATATATATATATATATATATATAGTATATATATATATATATATATACTCGCTAAAAGATGATTAGACGACTCGCTAAAAGATGATTAGAAACCAATTGGTCCAGGAACTAGATGGTAAATATTTTTCATTTCA
>NC_042997.1:195825305-195842805 GCF_006345805.1 Octopus sinensis | reverse complement strand
TTACTAACAGTTTAATAAGTCACTGAATCAATATAAATACATAAAGTACAAATGAACCATGAAAAACAGCATTCGAAAAGGGGAAAATGTGCAGAGCAAACAGGGTTCCAAATGGGTGACAGTTAAACAGATATAGGATGTGGAAATGATTGCCGTAAAATTGTAGAGACCATCGAAAGCTATCATACATTTGTTGAAGTTACTGTAACCCTTTTTGGGGGGTACGGAGAGAAGTATTGCAGGGTAGCATGTTGATATGCACCATTAACAACTCATTTTTTTCTTCTTCAAGAGAGAGAAGACAGTGTTCATGATAGTTTTCAAGGCCTCAAAAGCTGATCGGAACAGAGAGGATTGGCTGTATGATAAGTAGGTTGCTTACCAACAACATGGTACCGGGTTCAGTCCCACTGCGTGGCATCTTGGACAAGTGTCTTCTACTATAGCCTCGGGCCGACCACGGCCTTGTGAGTGGATTGGGTAAACTGAAACTGAAAGAAGCCCGTGGTACAGTATATATGCATATATATATATATATATATATATATATATATATATATATATATATATGTATGTGTGTGTGTGTGTTTTTGTGTGTGTGTTTGTGTGTGTGTGTTTGTGTTTCTGTGTTCGTTCCCCTAGCATTGCTTGACAACCGATGCTGGTGTGTTTATGTCCCCGTAACTTAGCGGTTCGGCAAAACAAACCGATAGAATAAGTACTAGGCTTACAAAGAATAAGTCCCGGGGTAGATTTGCTCGACAAAAGGTGGTGCTCCAGCATGGCCGCAGTCAAATGGCTGAAACAAGTAAAAGAGTAAAACCAGAGACCTGGTTTTGATGGTTCCCAACAGAGTGGCCCCCGCTAAAGGCACTAAAAAAAACTTATCGGAATACTGGGTTAATTACATAAGAAAAATACGTGTGGAATTCTAAACAACAATATAATAATATAATGGTTCGAAACAAGTCGTTTGTTGAATAAAGTGGAGGCGCAATGGCCCAGTGGTTAGGGAAGCGGACTCGCGGTCATAGGATCGCGGTTTCGATTCCCAGACTGGGCGTTGTGAGTGTTTATTGAGCGAAAACACCTAAAAAAAGCTCCACGAAGCTCCGGCAGGGGATGGTGGTGATCCCTGCTGTACTCTTTCACCACAACCTTCTCTCACTCTTACTTCCTGTTTCTGTTGTACCTGTATTTCAAGGGGCCGGCCTTGGCACTCTCTGTGTCACGCTGAATATCCCCGAGAACTGCGTTAAGGGTGTACGTGTCTGTGGAGTGCTCAGCCACTTACACGTTAATTTCACGAGCAGGCTGTTCCGTTGATTCGGATCAGCCGGAACCCTCATCGTCGTAACCGACGGAGTGCTTCCTTTCTTTCCCTGTTGAATAAATTATGAAAAGAGGTCTTGAGGATTTTGAATGCGCAGTGTGAAGCTTGCCAGAAGAGTTATAACCTATCTACAATAAGCAGATGATTTGTTAACCGAATCTAAAGGCCAATTATCTTATATCATGATAAGACTAGATATTGCTTCAAATAAAAACGGTATGAAAATCAACTGAGATGAGAGTAGGGTGTTAGTGAAAGGAGAAGATGGAGAACAAAGAAATATAAATAGCACCAGCATTGATGTCACCTGAATCAATGACATTCAGCTGATATCAGGGAATACATTCCCTTATTTGGGTCCTCAAATCAACGAAATTGTAACGTGAATCCGAGATAGAGGCGAATTGCAATATCACTCGGCACAATTAGGGAAGATACGGAACAACAACGAGCGACAAACTAAGGCTAATACAAATCTATGATAATTGTAATTGGCTGCATCGATGTGAGAAGTGGACGTGCTAAAATAAAATTTGAGACGATCCTGGGCACAAGGCTAGCAATTTCGGGAGGGGAGGCAAGTTGATTACATCGACCCCCAGTGCTTAACTGGTACTTATTTTATCGAATCCGAAACAGCGTAAATATAGACGAAACACCTCTAAGCATTTTTCCCGGCGTGCAAACGATTCTACCAGGTCGCCGTATAAAATTTGAAACAATATTGTTAGCTAATACAGTTCTATATTAAAGAGATGAGGAATTATGTACATTATTTACATTATTTACATTCGACTGATATTTGTCCTCAACGTGTTTGTTGTGAACACAATATTTCGGCTGACATACCCTCCAGCCTTCTTCAGGTGTCTTGGGGAAATTTCGAACCTGGGTTCTCGTTCCTAAGGTATTTTTCGATGTTATCATTATTATTATTATTATTATTATTATTATTATTATTATTATTATTATTATTATTATTATTATTATTATCACTATTATTATTATTATTATTATTATTATTATTATTATTATTATTATTATTATTATTATTATTTTTAATGTTCAGATCACTGCTTGGAATCGAACTCGGAATCTTGGGGTTAGTAGCCCGCGTTCTTAACCACAAGAGACATCTGAAGAAGTCTGGAGGGTATATCAGCCGAAACGTTGTGTGAGCAAGAAACAAAATGAGGACAAATATCCGGGGAATGTAAATAATGTAAATAATATTGTTAGCATTCGGAATAAAATGCTTCAGCAGAGTTGGTTGGCATAATGTAGAAGGAACAATGGACCAAATAGTTCTGGAAAAGTTTTATGCGTTGGATGACAATGGGGAGTGACTCTTACACATAACAAAACGAAGAAAAATGCATGCAGGGATTCGGTCACATCAGTAAAATAACTTGACTACTTGTCAATATTGGGTTGTTCGGAAAGTTCGTGCCAATTTATAGTAGCTTACGTTTCGACTTATTTTAGAACATGGTTGAGTCCATAAAATAGGATTTTTGACTACACCTCCATTTAGAGCACAGTTTAAGCTATCTTTTCGTGGAAGAAGGTTTATGTTCCTATAACCTGAGTTAATTCTGTAACCTTTTAAAATGGAAGATAAGAAAGTTCACTTTCGACACTTCATGCTTTGGGAACCCGACAAAAATTGCTGCAGCTCGGCTGGGATTTGTTACCCCACCCTCCATATTCACCAGATATTGCGCCTTCGGATTTCCACTTATTCAGGTCTCTGCAGAATAGTCTTAATGGTAAAAATTTCAATTCCTTGGTTGACATAAAAAGATACCTTGATGAATTCTTTGCTATGAAACCACCTCAATTCTAGGAAGAGAATATTTTCAAGTTAAAGGAAAGATGGAGACGCATTGTGCAACAAAATGGTTCATATTTGGTTGATTAAAAATGTAATGGCAAGTATTTGTTAACCTTTTTCTTTCGTTTAAAAATCGGCACGAACTTTCCGGACAACCCAATACAAATACGTTTGTAACGATTGAAAGGAAAATTAAAAGAGGGCATCCAAAGAGAGATTAACGCAACGATATTGATACGTAGACCGAGATGAGAACCCTGATTTCACGAAGAGGCCGCAATACTGAGAAAGATCAGTAAAAAGAAAATTCCGGTGACTCTAAGGCAGAAATGCATTGGATTTCTACTCGATTTACGATTTCAATGTCGGGGTCATCGTATCCTATCGTTACACTAGGCTGCTCTATAATCGAGGCACATAACTGTCAACAGCTCAACCTTTTATATACTATTTTACTTGTTTCAGTCATTTGACTGTGGCCATGCTGGAGCACCGCCTTTAGTCGAGCAAATCGACCCCAGGACTTATTTTTTGTAAGCCTAGTACTTATTCTATCGGTCTCTTTTGCCGAACCACTAAGTTACGGGGACGTAAACACACCAGCGTCGTTTGTCAAGCGATGTTGGTGGGACAAACACACACACATACATATACACACACACACACACACACACACACATATATATATATATATATATATATATATATATATACGACGAGCTTCTTTCAGTTTCCATCTACCAAATCCACTCACAAGGCTTTGGTCAGCCTGAGGCTATATTAGAAGACACTTGCCCAAGGTGCTACGCAGTGGGTCTGAACCCAGAACCATGTGGCTGATAAGCAAGCTACTTACCACACAGCCACTCCTACGCCAATATAGATACCACAAACTAATATAACCCATTGTTCCAAGAAACAACAGTAGTGAAATACGACAAAAGCTCACAATCCTGAAATCGACTGGATATAGTCTAACAAACAGTGAGAAACAGATTATCTGTCATGATTGTAGATTGAAAAATCACGTGTCGTTTCTATACACAGTGGGATAAAGAGCTTGTATCATCGAATCTAAAGTGAATCTAAAGCAAGCCATTCACGCGTGTTGGATTTATTAACGAAGCTTGAAAAAGATTCATTAGAAGAATGCTAGTAGCGCATATTGATTCCCTTTCAGAAGAGAGGTCAGGATGTTTAGCGATGGGTGAAACGTCGAGGGAAGTAAAAGCTATAAAGACGTGGAGAAGTATTGAGTACCATTAGGGATCAATCTGTAACCACTTTCAGGGGAATAGATTTCAGCTAAGGCCCTCCCCTTAAAATTGCCGACCACGGACATAAATTAGAAGTTATTGGTGAGTTCCAAAAGAACTCTCTCCAATTCAATCACTATTATGTACAAGGCGCAGGAGTGGCTGTGTGGTAAGTAGCTTGCTTACCAACCACATGGTTCCGGGTTCAGTCCCACTGCGTGGCATCTTGGGCAAGTGTCTTCTGCTATAGCCCCGGGCTGACCAATGCCTTGTGAGTGGATTTGGTAGACGGAAACTGAAAGAAGCCTGTCGTATATATGTATATATATATATATATATATATATATATATATATATACGACGAGCTTCTTTCAGTTTCCATCTACCAAATCCACTCACAAGGCTTTGGTCAGCCTGAGGCTATATTAGAAGACACTTGCCCAAGGTGCTACGCAGTGGGTCTGAACCCAGAACCATGTGGCTGATAAGCAAGCTACTTACCACACAGCCACTCCTACGCCAATATAGATACCACAAACTAATATAACCCATTGTTCCAAGAAACAACAGTAGTGAAATACGACAAAAGCTCACAATCCTGAAATCGACTGGATATAGTCTAACAAACAGTGAGAAACAGATTATCTGTCATGATTGTAGATTGAAAAATCACGTGTCGTTTCTATACACAGTGGGATAAAGAGCTTGTATCATCGAATCTAAAGTGAATCTAAAGCAAGCCATTCACGCGTGTTGGATTTATTAACGAAGCTTGAAAAAGATTCATTAGAAGAATGCTAGTAGCGCATATTGATTCCCTTTCAGAAGAGAGGTCAGGATGTTTAGCGATGGGTGAAACGTCGAGGGAAGTAAAAGCTATAAAGACGTGGAGAAGTATTGAGTACCATTAGGGATCAATCTGTAACCACTTTCAGGGGAATAGATTTCAGCTAAGGCCCTCCCCTTAAAATTGCCGACCACGGACATAAATTAGAAGTTATTGGTGAGTTCCAAAAGAACTCTCTCCAATTCAATCACTATTATGTACAAGGCGCAGGAGTGGCTGTGTGGTAAGTAGCTTGCTAACCTACCTCATGGTTCCGGGTTCAGTCCCACTGCGTGGCATCTTGGGCAAGTGTCTTCTGCTATAGCCCCGGGCTGACCAATGCCTTGTGAGTGGATTTGGTAGACGGAAACTGAAAGAAGCCTGTCGTATATATGTATATATATATATATATATGTATGTGTGTGTGTTTGTGTGTCTGTGTTTGTTCCCCTAGCATTGCTTGACAACCGATGCTGGTGTGTTTACGTCCCCGTCACTTAGCGGTTCGGCAAAAAGAGACCGATAGAATAAGTACTGGGCTTACAAAAAGAATAAGTCCCGGGGTCGAGGTGCTCGACTAAAGGCGGTGCTCCAGCATGGCCGCAGTCAAATGATTGAAACAAGTAAAAGAGTAAAAGAGTAAAGGATGTATTAAAGTAATGGTATTTATAAGCCCACGATATATTGGAGTTTCAGTTTGATCGGCAATTCAACTGTGGCATGCAATAAGCATTTAAAAACGTAGGCACCTTTTCATTCAAGAAGTTTATGTAATCTTACCACGATGCAGTAATATTGATGCTGTACATCAGCATGTCGACATTCTTTTATTCTTTTACTTGTTTCAGTCATTTGACTGCAGCCATGCTGAAGCACCGTCTTTAGTCCGACAAATCGACCCCAGAACTTATTCTTTGTAAGCCTAGTACTTATTCTATCGGTCTCCATCTGTTTTAATTTAATTAAATCTTGTGTTTTTTATGCAGTTGAGGACTGCCCTGCATTTAAATTGATGCAATGATTGCATTGTTCAATTAAATAGAGTTGCTTGAAACGATTGTACTGCATTACCTCTGGATATCCTTACTGCTTATTTATATATATATATATATATATATATAGCCAATCCAAACAAGAAAGCACAAAAAAACCCCACAATAACGCGAGGACGTGGAACAAATATAGTATTATTGGACGCCCAGGAAAGAAGGAAAGAAGGAGAGTTTAACGTTTCGAGCGGAGCTCTTCGTCGGAAACATAGGAGAAGAAAAGATCCAGAGAAGGGAAGACATAGGAAAAAAAATCGCCAACGGTACACACGCGGTCACATTTTGAAATATATATATATATATATGTATATATACGACTGGCTTCTTTCAATTTACGTCTACCAAATCCACTAACAAGATTTTGGTTGGCCCAAAGAGGTGATAGTAGAAGACACATGCCCAAGGAACCACGTGGTTGATAAGCAAGCTACTTACCACAGAGCCACTCCTGCGCCTATTGTTTTATTTATTTATTTATTTTTTGCTTTCTATTTACTTGAGAAGACGTCGTATTGATAGATTGATAGGAGCGCCAAACTGAATGTGTCGTGGTACGTCTCGAGCATCAAATTCAAATACGATAAAATTTCCTTTTATCCATTCAGATTCACTAAAAATGTAGCAATTCCAGGCTGTGTATCGGGAGATCTCTAGCAATAACGGCCCAGATGTCTTTGGTATTTGTTCCGGCTGAGAGCTGGCAGAAACCTTAGCACGCCGGGCGAAATGCGTAGCCGTATTTCGTCTGCCGTTACGTTCTGAGTTCAAATTCCGCCGAGGTCGACTTTGCCTTTCATCCTTTCGGGGTCGATTAAATAAGTACCAGTTACGCACTGGGGTCGATATAATCGACTTAATCCGAGTGTGTCTGTCCTTGTTCATCCCCTCTGTGTTTAGTCCCTTGTGGGTAATAAAGAAATAGGTATTTGTTCCGGCTGCCTGCATTCTGTATCAAATTCCGCTTCGTTGCCTACAAGGCACCGTCACCAACCTGGCAGCTTAGGGTGATTTGAGGACGTAAGGCAAAATCCTTGAAACTAAGCCCAAAGACAAATGGATGGTACCCAGCGGTTCCTCTATCGGCTCAGACACCTTCCCGGGTGAATTAATGAATTTGCTGACGTTGTCATACGTATCGTATTTGATGGAACAAAAGACACATTGACATCCCAACTTCAACAAAGCATACCCATGAAAAATCATTTTAGCATATTAAAGTTTACAGAAGTCCCAACATCGCCTGAATTGAATTTTTGGAGACGTTTTGGGAAGAAAATGTCACATATATGGCATAAAACATGATATATACGTTCGTTGTTTTTAGCCTGCTTACCAACCACATGGTTCCGGGTTCAGTCCCACTGCGTGGCACCTTGGGCAAGTTTTTTTTACTATAGCTTCGGGCCGACCATGGCCTTGTGAGTGGATCTGGAAGACGGAAACTGAAAGAAGCCCGTCGTATATATGTATGTATATATATATATATATATATATATATATATATATATACAAATTGAGATAGGGGTTGTAAATGCAACCCTCCATGGGATAATATATATCTATTATACTGCTAGTGAAGTACCCAGTCTCTTATGTGGTGGTTTAATAAAGTATGTGATTGAGTATTATCTGGTAATTGATATTTGATTTAGATGTATTTCTCCATTTTCTTATCTTGTATATATATATATATATATATATGCGTGTGTGTGTGTATGTTTGTGTGTCCGTGTTTGTCCCCCCAACATCGCTTGACAACCGATGCTGGTGTGTTTACGTCCCCGTAACTTAGTGGTTCCGCCAAAGACACCGATAGAATAGGTACTAGGCTTACAAAGAATAAGTCCTGGGGTCGATTTGCTCGACTAAAGGCGGTGCTCCAGCATGGCCGCAGTCAAAAATGACTGAAACAAGTAAAAGACTAAAAGAACCCTCAAAATTATTTATTATTCTCGCGCCCTCTTTCCTTCCTCTTTCCACCTCATCCATTGACTTTGTGTCCACATCCGTTTTAGTTTCTCCATGACCTTGTCATCTTTCACTTCATTCACTACATCTGGCCCTCACAACGTCCTTCGTATTTCAAGCAGCTGCGCCCTTCCAAGAATCATTTGCTACTCCATCTCTTTTCTATATTCCCTCTTTCATCGCTCCTCTCCTACACAACACATATCCCCTTACACTATATTTACAGTGGCATGCTCCTATAACACTCACACTGCTTTTCCCACCCCTGCTCTCCCAAAAGCTACTACAATACCTTATTACCTCATCGCTTCTTTTTCCATTTACCTTTCGACGACCATACTATGAGACTCCATTAAGGCGGCGAGCTGTCAGAAACGTTAACACGCCGGGCGAAATGCTTTGCGGTATTTCGTCTGCCGTTACGTTCTGAGTTCAAATTCCGTCGAGGTCGACTTTGCCTTTCATCCTTTCGGGGTCGATAAATGAAGTACCAGTTACGCACTGGGGTCGATGTAATCGACTTAATCCGTCTGTCTGTCTGTCTGTCCTTGTTTGTCTCCTCTGTGTTTAGCCCCTTGTGGGTAGTAAAGAAATAGGTATTTCGTCTGCCGCTACATTCTGAGTTCAAATTCCCCCGAGGTCGACTTTGCCTTTCATCCTTTCGGGGTCGATTAAATAAGTACCAGTTACGCACTATGGTAGATATAATCGACTTAATCCGTTTGTCTGTCCATGTTTGTCCTCTCTGTGTTTAGCCCCTTGTGGGTAGTAAAGAAATAGGTATTTCGTCTGCCGCTACGTTCTGAGTTCAAATTCCGCCGAGGTCGACTTTGCCTTTCATCCTTTCGCGGTCGATAAATTAAGTACCAGTTTCGTACTGGGATCGATCTAATCGACTGCCTTCCTCCCCAAATATTTCGGGCCTTGTGCCTAGAGTAGAAAAGAATACCTTATAATTTCATCGCTTCTTTTTACATCTACTTTTCGACGACCATGGTATGGGACTCCATATCGTTTCTTTCCGATAAAGTACAAGTGTCCGAATCGTTAGTTTTTCTCTCTGCTAACGGTAAATCAACTCACAGTAATTTGTTTCCTACGAAATTTTACTGTTGAACATAAGCATTGAATATATAAACGGAAATTTAAATAATTTATAGCTTGTCAATATTAATTCTACCTTTCGGACGATTTATGTATTTTTCATGCGCATTATTTTCGCGTTATTTCAAAGATAGTGATGCATTAGAACTGCATCGCAGTTAAAAACTTGATTAAAGATGCTGAGAACTGTGAATTGTTTTACATTGTTTTATTGTTGTTACTGTTGTTGTCCTTGTTTCTGTTGTTGTTGTTGTTGTTGTTGTTGTTGCTGTTGGTTTTATTTTTGTTGTTGTTCCTTTTATTATTACATTATTTTGGTTCCAGAGAAAATTGTTACGTGAGCTGAAGATTAGTGTATTTGTTGTAAGTGAAACAAATGCGAGAATTGGGATGTGTATCATATTTAGAAAATTTCTATACGGAAAATTACGCTAAACACACATTTCGTCTGAGAATATATCTAATTTTGCGAAGTTAATCTAAGAATGATCCACAGTCAACAGAAAAAAGAGTAATACATAAGGAAAATGTAGAAAGCAGAGATGAAACATGAGCTTATGGCTGCAAAGAAAATGATATCTTCATAACGATTTACAGCTTGGAACTGAAACCGAGAAAGAACAAAATACGATGCAATTATTTACTTGTCATTTACCGACAACTTACAAAGCAATTTAAAGATATTCTGAAAAATACCAATGATCGTTGAATGCATCAAGAGGAAAATCATGCGACGATAAAGAGAAAATTGCAAGGCGGCGAGCTGGCAGAAACGCTAGCGCGCCGCGGGGAATCCTTGGCGGATTTTCGTCCGTCTTTGTGTTCTGAGCTCAAATCCCGCCGCGGTCGATTTTGCTTTTTATCCTTTCGGAGTCGATAAATTAAGTACCAGTTACGCACTGGGGTCGATGTAATCGACTTAATACCTATGTCTGTCCTTGTTTGTCCCCTCTGTGTTTAGCCCCTTGTGGGTAATAAAGAAATAGGTATAATCGACATGCCCCCTCATCCAAAATTTCGGGCCTTGTTCCTAGAGTAGAAAGGAATATTTATGAGTTTGTTTCATGGCGGGGAATCGGTAGAACCGTTAGCATGCCGGGTGAAATGCTTTGCAGTATTTCGTCTGCCGTTACGTTCTGAGTACAAATTCCGCCGAGGTCGACTTTGCTTTTTATCCTTTCGGGGTCGATAAGTTAAGTACCAGTTACGCACTGGGGTCGATATAATCGACTTAATCTGTTTGTCTGTCCTTGTTTGTCTCCTCTGTGTTTAGCCCCGTGTGGGTAGTAAAGAAATAGGTATTTCGTCCGTCTTTATGTTCAGAGTTCAAATCCCGCCGCGGTCGACTTTGCTTTTTATCCTTTCGGGGTCGATAAGTTAAGTACCAGTTACGCATTGGGGTCGATGTAATCGACTTAATCTGTTTGTCTGTCCTTGTTTGTTTCCTCTGGGTTCAGCCCCGTGTGGGTAGTAAAGAAATAGGTATTTCGTCCGTCTTTATGTTCAAAGTTCAAATTCTGCCGAGTTCGACTTTGCCTTTTATCCTTTCGGGGTCGATAAATTAATTACCAGTAGCATTATGGGGTCGGTATAATCGACATGCCCCCTCATCCAAATTTTCGGGCCTGTTCCTAGAGTAGAAAGGAATATTTATGAGTTTGTTTCATGACGGGGAAATGGTAGAACCGTTAGCATGCCGGGTGAAATGCATTGCGGTATTTCGTCTGCCGTTACGTTCTGAGTTCAAATTCAACCGAGGTTGCCTTCACCTTTCATTCTTTCGGGGCCGATAAATTAAGTACCAGTTATGCACTGGGGTCGATATAATCGACTTAATCTGTTTGTCTATCCTTGTTTGTACTCTCTGTGTTTAGCTCCTTGTGGGTAGAAAAGAAATAGGTAAATATGACCAGATGTATATATATACCAGAGTAAGCACATAAATGCGAAACAAGGTGGAGAAAATCGTACTCGAATACAGGAGTTAGAGTAGTATGCTGTATTAATAAAACTATAAAGACATCACAAAAAACTGTTACTCAGAGTTCCATGTTCCCCTTTCGTGGAGAAACCAAAACTGTCCAATGAACAGGAGCATGAAACTCTGAGTAACAGTTTTTTGGGATGTCTTTCAGCTTTATTAATAATAATAATAATAATAATAATAATAATAATAATAATAATAATAATAATAATAATAATAATAATAACATATATATATATATATTATGTATGTATGTATGTATGTATATATGTATGTATGTATGTATGTATGTATGTATGTATAGTGTTGAAGTGGGGTAGAGTAGTTCTATATTGAGAAAACAGAGGCAGTCAGAATTTTGGATAATTCTTTATTAGCGCTTCCGTTCCTTTATCGAACTCGTCAAGACAAAATCAAAATGATGAACCATTTTGATTTTGTCTTCATGAGTTCGATAAACGAACGAAAGCTGTAGTAAATAATTATTAAAAACTCAGACTGCCTTTCTCTCCTCACGCTCTCTCTCTCTCACTCTGTATATGTATATATATATATATATATATATATATATATATATATATATATATATATATAAAGAGAAAGAAAGAAACAAACAAACAAAGAAAATCCGTAAACTTGGAGACAGAAAAACTGAAGTATACATTAAGTAGATAGGGCATGTCATTGAAGAGTTTGCAAATGGTGGTGAAAGGACATTGGGCAAACCTAGCTGAGTAACTGATTGATTGATTGATTGATTCCTTGAGTGATTGGATGAGTGAGTGACTGATCGATTGGTTCACTGCTTGACCGAACAATTATTAACACAATCGATTCTTTAATTGGTTAAATTGTTAACCAACTGATTAATAATGAAGTAGTGTAAGAGAACCAATGCGTGTGTTTATTATTGGCATAATGACCCATCGGTGATGCAACGGAATGAACAATTGGATATTGAAAAATTGGATTTGAAACTATTGGATATTGAAAAGCAGAAAACCTCTTTGTGGTTTTCTGCTTAGAGATTTTTTGCTTAGTCTAAAGAGCTTGCTGTAGCAGCTACAGAGACATGTTTATAAAGCAAGAACGCTTCACCACACAGCATGGAACCTTCAAAGTGTCTTCTTCGAAAATAAAAGTGTAAAATAATAACTGGGAAAAATATTGGATCTTTTCGGTTTGAACGGCAGTTTTTCTAACGGTGCCATATGAAATTGTCGCCCATGATTATGACCCTAGTATCGATCTATTGCATTTCAATCTGTTTTAGGGTTAGGGTTAGTTAGGGCTAGTTAGGTTTAGGGTTATGGTTAGGAGTAGGAGGAAGGGTATCTTTTTTTCTTCACAAATGTAAATAAACCCAATTTGTTTATTAAACGAGGGACATATTCATACGGCACAGAATGTTTTTTTTTACCTCAATAGACGTCGTTGATTGGTTGAAATTGCAGAAATTGAAGAAAATAAAAAAACAACAAATATCTTACAAACTATAGAAATTTCTTAATAAAGCCAAAAGAAAAAGATGTTTTATAAACACATTCTACCAGTATACGATACGAAGTTTAAAAGTGTTTAGTTACGTGGAAATTATTTTTAAAAAACTACCGTTCAAACCGAAAAGATCCTAAATATATTCCAATACAACTTCAAATAACCTACTGTAAAACTTTATTTATGCGTTTTCATTTGTTAATAAATGCGTTGAAACATTACAGTAAAAAGTAAAAAAAAAAATACACATCCACAATTCCACACTTCTATTCAAACCAAATATGATTTAGCTCAGCAAAAGCAACTCAATTCCTTGTGAGAAAATAATTAGTAACGACAAATATTATAAATTTAACGAAATTCCTATCTGCAAACCAATTTAAAAGTCGTGAAATTTGCGTTTCAAAAACAAAATGAACAAATGACAAATATATGCTTGCGGCAATAACAAATCGAAATGTTACAAACTCATTTACAAAGAAAGAGAAAATTAAATTTTGCTTCAAATCTATTTAGTGCGATTGTAACAAAAATGTTCCCAGACTCTTCGAATGACAAAACCCCAAACAGTTAACATATTTACTATTTGTTCCCTCCTCCTCTTTTTAATTTCTCTTTATCTTCTTTTATATATATTTATTTTTCATATTTTCTGTGATGTTTATGTTTTTGAAACTGCAAGCCACATTAGGTTCAAATTTTTACCGACGCTAAAATAATACATCAACATAATATCTCTCTCGTGAAGGTCATCATCGTTTTAGATATGATGATTAGCGTTCGAAAATTAAGCCAATTTTAGGAGGTTTTAAGTGTCCCTATAACTAGATGTTCATATTTCATACAAAATTATATTTTCTTGAAGCCCTACGCTGTTAAATTACACGATGATTAGTATTCTTATAGCTCAAACATTGTATGGCCCTATAACTTAGAGACACCGCTGAATATATCATCTTTATATACTCACAAATGTGAAATTTTTATCGCCAAACACCGTTTAGAGAATACGTTAATCCACACACACACACACACACACACACACACACATGTATGGTCATACGCAGGCGTATAGATCCAAGTCGACACACACGGACTAATACACAGGCATACACATACACCAACACCCACGAACGCACCACCCCACATACACACATATGAAAGACAGAGGAAAGGAAGAAAAGGATGATACAAAAATAATTTCTATATGTATTTGTGTGTATGTGTGCATGTGCGCGCGTATGTGTCTGCATACAGATATATGTCTGTGTGCGTGTGTGTATGTGTCTGTGTAGTTGTGGGTGGTGTGGAGGTGCAAGAGCCCAGTGGTTAGGGCAGTGGACGCGCGGTCGTAGGATCATAGTTTCGATTCCCAGACCGGGCGTTGTTAGTCTTTATTGAGTAAAAACACCTAACGCTCCACGATGCTACCGCTGGGGCGGGGGGCAACCCTGCTGTACTCTTTCACCACAACTCTCACTCTTTCTTCCTGTTTTTATTGTACTTGTATTTCAAAGGGCCTGCCTTGTCACACACTGTATCACGCTGAATCTCCCCGAAAACTATATTAAGGGTGTACGTGTCTGTGGAGTACTCATCCACTTGCACGTTAATTTCATGAGCATGATGTGAATGTTTTAACAAGAATAATGTTGACAGTGACTTCGAAATTTTAGCCAGCTTATTGTAACAGAGTAATATGTACCCCACAAAATTATTGAGTTTAATATAAAACTGTTCTTAAATATAGCTCAACATCTCAGTAGATAAAGTCCTCGGAAATCTAGTAAGAAGCTCTACAACAGCAAACCCCACATAACAAAGCACTTCTATACGCGGCCGCCGACGATGCAAAACCTGCCGCTACATTTAAAATTCTTTCTTTTCTTTCTTTTCTTTTCTTTTACTTGTTTCAGTCATTCGACTGCGGCCATGCTGGAGCACCGGCTTTTTAGTTGAGCAAATCGACCCCAGGGCTTATTTTTTGTAAGCCTATTACTTATTCTATCGGTCTCTTTTGCTGAACCGCTAATTTACGAGGGCATAAACACACCAGCATCGGTTGCCAAGCGATGTTGGAGGGACAAGCACAGATACACCAACATTTACAGACACACACACGCACACACACACCACACATATTTATACATATACATATATATGACGGGCTTCTTTCAGTTTCCATCTACAAAATATCCACTTACAAGGCTTTGGTCGGCCCGGGTCTATAGTGGAGACACTTTCCCAAACTGCCACGAGGTGAGACTGAACCCGGAGCTATGTGGTTCGTAAGCAAGCTAGTTACCACACAACCACTCCTGCGTCTACAGGTACTTACCACACAGTCACTCCTGCGCCTACATAATCACTGGCTTGAAGATACAATATCATATTACTCATTGTTGTGTACATACATCAATGACTGATGCATCTGGACACTACAACTTCAGTGATGTGCATGGAATCATCCTACACCCTCCTCCAGGTGACCCAGCTGGGCTGAGCAGACCCCATCTGGTATCCAGATGGCCAACTAGCTACCCCAGAGCTCCCTTGATCCATAGCCATCTTGAAGCCCTCTCTGCCACATCGGTGGTACTGTGAGTGGCCTTCCTCTTTCTCACTCCCTCGATGCCCAAACTGCTGAAGGCTCTGGTCAGGAAACGGGCAATGAAACCCCTGCATCCTACCTCCACTGGGAGACACCTCGTTCTCCAACCAGCCGCTGGCAGTCACATTGGGAGAAAAGGACAGCGCCTTACTGCCTTTACGTTCTGAGTTCAAATTCCGCCGAGGTCGACTTTGCCTTTCATCCTTTCGGAATCAATAAATTAAGTACCAGTTACGCACTGGGGTCGATATAATCGACTTAATCCGTTTGTCTGTCCTTGTTTGTCCTCTCTGTGTTTAGTCCCTTGTGGGCAGTAAAGAAATAGGTATTTCGTCTGTCTTTACGTTCTGAATTCAAATTCCGCCGAGATCCATTTTTCCTTTCGTCCTTTCGGAGTCGATAAATTAAGTAGCAGTTGCGTACTGGAGTCGATCTAATCGACTAGCACCCTCTCCAAAAATTTCGGGCCTTGTGCCTAGAGTAGAAAAGAATAGGACGACGCCTTGTTTATCGCTTTCATATTCGAAGTCTACTACAAGGTATGCCTGGCCAACCTGTCGCCACCCACTTCAAAACTATAGACTATTCCATTACTCACTTATGCTACATCTACGCACATCATTGATCCACATTCTCAAGTAGATGGAAGGGAACAGCACTTCATATTCGAACTTGGCGCTATCTCACCAACAGGTTTCAATAAACGATTTTACTTATACTGAAGCACCTTCTCCTAGTTCATCCAACGCTTTCTTATCCTTCAACTTCTCTTAGCTCATATTTCCTCTTCCCCTTACTCTCGAATTTGCTTGCTTCTTATTCCATTACTCTTACCGCCAGCCTTATCATACTGTTTCTCCTACCACTCATTTACGTGTGAAGTTCACATGGGCCTTCGTTCCTTATCTGTTGCTGTCATCATCATCATCATTGTTCGACCGTGGTCGAGACAATGGAATTTACCATGCTACGCCAGACTTCACGACCCATCATGGCATTACGGAGGTCCTGTTGCTGGATGCCTGTATCCTTGGAGATTACATCAGGGTAGAAGAGTGTGCGCCCTCTGGTATTGCGAGTAGATGGCTTCCAGAGGAGAAGAGTAGAAATTGCCTCGTTTTCAGCTCTACAACAATGTCCAGCAAACTGGACTCTCCTACCTTTCACAAGAGATGACACAGGTGGTAGTTTCCCATTGCTGCCAGTCTTTTTGTAAACTCAGAGGATGCAAAACTCTGATGTGTCTCATTTATTTCTCTCTTTGTAACTTTTCCCTGAAGAAGATCACTGTGCGAAGCGTTGGATTTTTCCACTCCCCGTTGGGGTAAAACAGCACCCATCTCATTAGATTCTGTTTATATATATGTGTGTGCATATATGTCTGTGCGATGTATGTGTAGGTTTGTGTGTGTGTGTTTGTGTGTAACTCAAATTAGATCAATGTTTTATCGAGATAATAATTGCGAAAAGTCAAAAAATATACATCTATCGGTTAGAAGTATCGAAAAAACTGACTCATGAATCTAAAAGATTATAATATAAGAACTGTTATGACACTTTTATTACATTTAATGTTTCATATTTATTACATTTTTACTGCATAATGTTAATAAAAAATATACAATACTTTACTTCTCTATAAGTAATTTACTATAAGTTCGGATTATTAGTGTAAAATATTTATTGAATTAAATCTGAAAAAAGTAAGTCGGTGCGTCTACATTGCATAGCATTAAACTCAATGACAGTGAGAATGAAGAAATTAATAAGAGTGATATATAGTGATAAAATATTCGTTCTCAACCGGAGTTCATTTGACTTCTGGGGCTCCATAGAACGTAGAGGAAGGCTTCACGCAAGCAAAATAATAAATTTTTGACCCAACGTGGTATAACTAGGGACCATGAAAAGAATTTTGTTTTAGAGGCATATATTGCAAAATACAGCACGGTTTCTTTCTCAAACTTTTAAAGTAGGTCAAACTACCAGTTAATGTGTGCTAAACAAAATAGAAATTTTGAAAGAAGTTTCTATAAAC
>NC_042997.1:195772805-195817805 GCF_006345805.1 Octopus sinensis | reverse complement strand
ACGCACGTGTCTATATGTATGTATATAAATATATACACTTCGCTTCTAACTGGAACTCGAAGTAGAGAAATCTTAAAATAATTGCATCGAAATGTAAAGTGACAACGTTTGTCATGTTTACAGAAGACATAAGTTCGAGTCCCACTTGCAGCTTCTGCAGCTTTCTATCTAAAACGGGGTTTTAAAGCGATTTTTTCATGTTATCATCTATAATTTTATCTACTTCGAATTCTACAGTTAAAAACATCTGGACTCTCACTCACTCTCTCTCTCTCTCTCTCTCTCTCTCTCTCTCTCTCTCTCTCTCTCTCTCTGTACATATACATATATATATGAATTTATTCGCCATGGAGGACCGCTGAAATCGACACGTTTTTTCATTCTCTCTCTCTGTTTATTTCCTCTTAATCCTTTCCGCTGAAGAGCGTAGGCTTGAAACTTAAAAGACTTCTGATTTTTCCCGAGCGTCAAACTAATACACTTGCTTGCTGTTCATACACCTGTCTTTGTCTTTTGTTTTTCTATAATTTTCAATTGTGTGTGTGTGTGTGTGTGTGTGTGTGTGTGTGTGTGTGTGTGTGTGTGTGTGTGTTTATTTTGTTTTGATCGTGTCACTCTAGTTATTCTGAGGTTCCCCTGAGACGCTCGCACTAGCAACAGAGTGATTCGACCAAAATAGAATGCTGGGGTGGTTTAACCCCATGGGGAGAATTGATGAGGAGCGGATGGTAAGGTGGGGGATGAAGGCAGAAGTGCGTTGCAGCAGAACCAGAGGCAGACCTCAGTTTGTGTGGATGGATGGAGTCAGGAAAGCTTTGGTGATTAGAGGAAGTGGAGTAAGAGAGGCAATAGAGTTTATAAATGATAGGAAAGCTTGGAGAGTGTTTGTGGACGGATGAGTGAACTTGATGTTGCTCAATTGGGTACGCAGCCAGCATGATGCGGCGGGAGTAAACCCGATATGCTATCGAGCCCCGCTGCTGATAATTGATGTTGTTCAAAGGGGTATGCAACCAGCATGATGCGGCGGGGGTGAAACCGATATGTCATCGGGCTCTGCTGCTTATATTGGGGGTTGCGTTCTATGCCTTGACCCGAGCATAGGACGGGGCTCGCCTCTTTAAGCTGGGAAAGGAATGGAATGCCTGGTGTTTGTCTTGTTGTGGCTACCCTTCCTAAAATAAATTGGGGATAGGCCTGGATATATGTATATGTCTGTATTAATATGTGGAGACGCAATGGCCCAGTGGTTAGAGAAGCGGACTCGCGGTCGGAGAATCGCGATTTCGATTCTCAGACCGAGCGTTGTGTGTGTTTATTGAGCGAAAACACCTAAAGCTCCACGTTGCTCTGGCAGGGAGAGGGCGGCGTCCCATGTACTCTTTCGCCCCAACTTTCTCTCACTCTTTCTTCCTGTTTCTTGAGTAACGCTGTGATGGACTGGCGTCCGGTCCAGCTGCGGGGAACACATACGCCATAGAAGGATGAAAAGGGCGCATAAAAATTTATTAATATACTGAGTATTCTTTTTCGTGACGGCCAACAATAAACGTCTTTGAATCTGCCCAAATTTACTTCTCTTCGTTATTTCCCATTGAGGAAGGATAAAAATACCGAAGCAGCTGACTGGAAATCCGATAGAGAGAAGCATTAAGCAGATAGGGAGTTTTTACACCTTTTTCCACAAGAGAGAATATTTTCTCCATATTAACTGCAGTGAATTTGCCTTTAGTGGCTAAAACATATCACAAACATTTTAACTAACCCAAAGTTCCCATTAAGACAGACAGACAGGCAGATAGATAGATAGATAGATAGATAGATAGATAGATAGATAGATAGATAGATAGATAGATAGATAGACAGACAGACAGACAGACAGACAGACAGACAGAACAGATAGATAGATAGATAGATAGATAGATAGATAGATAGATAGATAGATAGATAGATAGATAGATAGATAGATAGATAGATAGATAGATAGATAGATAGATATAAAATAACGGAGGCGGCTTTAGGCAATATATAATTTTATAGTTTGGAATCACTGTCAAACCAAGTTGCTCCGAGCTCCACGTCAATTCAAGCAAAATTCGAATTGAATTGATTCAGTTCTATACAATCTCTACGCATGGCGGAAACAACTCTACCGAAACAACTCTACACATGGTGGAAGTACGAATGGTTTTCTGGAAAAGCGTTTACTAAGCGTTAAAACATTTATACTTACAGTAAGGTACAGTTGAAAGGGAATTGTGAGGTAAAGTTAATTGAGAATCCACTGAAAGCATAAGCGAAAATTAAAACTGGAGGGATGAAGTAATTTTTAAAATTATTGGAATAACAAATTCATTTCTTTTTAAATGAGAAATGATAAAGAAATTGATAGAAAAATTCATAAAAAGTAATTGATAGAAAAATTCATAAAAATAATAATTGATAAAAAATACTCAATAAAATTATTGAAAAAAATTTTTAATTAAGAGAAATTGATAAAATGTATAATACAAGATAGAATAATACTCATTGATAATAAATGAGAAATAAATTGAAAATTTCGAAATATTGGTCTGCACAGATAACATAGAAATTTGGGATTACAATTGTGAACGCGATGAAAAGGGGTGGTATGGATGTATGATGATATGATGCCAAATTTAGCAACATTAGTAGGGGTTGGAGAAGCGGAGGGATAACAATGCCCTGTGCAATATTGCACGCAAAAATGGTATCATTATTGCTTTGATAGTGACTAAATTCATAAAATATACTTATTGAGGTATGGGCAGCTGATGAACGTACTCCTCTTGATGTTTAAGTAGGTCCCTCACTGCAAGGAATTATCAAGTATCAAACTCGTTTTTGATTTACAGGTCCTACATCTCCTGCTACCATTTACATAAATTCTGTCCCTTTCAGTTCAGAATTTTTTCTTTGGCATTATACTTCAATTGTAAGATCTAACTTGGGAGCTTCGTTATAAAACGTTTAGTGTAATGTTCTTCTCAACGGTCGACGATAGTTGCGTGTTCCTTTACATATTTCGAACCGTGTATGGATATGAGGGATTTTTAACATTCTTTATTGCAACAACAGATTTCTTTAATTGGGGAAACGTCTGCCTTGCATTTAAAGCAGTGAATGAACTGCCCCTAATTATCCTCCATTGCATGTATTTGTTTCTTCTTTGTAACCTTTGCTCATTAATCTTGTCATTTTAGAAGGTTAGAAAAGCTGACCGTTTTCTCTGTAATTAGCTACTTGATTTGAGCGTTATACCTGTCAAAACTATCGTGGATTTTTTTGACATAAAATACATGGATTCCTGCAGGAAAACTACCCTTTACAGAGCGCCATGTATTTTCAATAATGCCCTAATGCAGAGGGCTGGCAGCTGATTTTTCATCTAGATACTGTCGAAGTTGCCCTTCCTATGTCTTAGATATAAGAGAGTTATTTTTGACTTCCATTGATACAGGTGGTGAAATGTATCCAACATTCTCTCTGGCCACAACTTAGACGTATTTTCTTCTCGCTCCGATGTTTATTTATTTTTAACACAGCACGTCATCTCAGATTTTAACACAGATGTCATCTCTGGAAAATAGGGAAGCAACAGGCCTATCAACAGTGTATACATTCATTAAGTATGGTATATAGTTGCTCATGAAGGCGGCGAGCTGGCAGAAATGTTAGCACGCTGGGCGAAATTCTTAGCGGTATTTCGTCTGCTGCTACGTTCTGAGTTCAAATCCCGCTGAGATCGAGTTTGCCTTTCATCCTTTCGGGATCGATTAAATAAGTACCAGTTACGCACTGGGGTCGATATAATCGACTTAATCCGTTTGTCTGTGCTTGTTTGTTCCCTCTGTGTGTAGCCCCTTGTGTGTAGTAAAGAAAAAGGTATATAGTTGCTCATTTTAATTTATCAATGCCTCAATTAAATAAACCGAATTTATCTTCAGCCGGTCGGCTCTTCGCTACATCGATATAGGTTTTATTCCTTGTACCCTTCATCGAAAATGAGAATTCACGCCCGAGAATGGGGGTAGCTGTGAATAGAGACCATTGCAAAAGCTCAAAATACTGAAGTACACGTGGCATTCTAGCTGGGTGCTGGTAGGACGGATATCCTTCGCCCTCCGTTAGCTTTGTTAAACTTTCACTAAACCTTCTCTGACATGTGGCATTTGGTGAATGAAGAAGTTTCAGGTTACTGCCCTCATCTGTGTTTTTTTGCCGCGAGGTACGTTCACCTGGAGCGCTCTCTTGACAGAAAGAAATCCATTTTTCTTTTGAACATGCCTACATCCACCACAGTAGGTCTCTCAGGCTTTGTGGGATGATACTGAAGATCTGTGGCTTTTGAAGCCAACCTGTTTCAGTATTTAGTCCCTAATTCCGATGACAATATCGGGACTTTAGCACTATACAGTGGCACACAGTTCTGCTTTTCCAAATGTTTATCGCTGCATGTCTTTTCCTCATTCGTTCTAGCGAATAGAGTATTTCGTTTTTCTATCCCTCCTTGCAGTTGACGTGTCGCATTGCGATGATGTTCTTTGGCTTGTTTCAAGTTCCGTCATTAATTTTATACAGTAAAGTGACCACAGGTGGGAGCAGTGATCTAAACGGCTCAATACAAATGTCCGCCAGAAATCCATCATGGTTTCCTGTTATCTCATTCTGAATGTTCTAAGCATCCATCCGTCCATCCATATGCATTTTATTGCTAAGTTAGTAATATACACCTGAAAAGATACATCCATTATTCATATAATATATATATATATATGTGTGTGTGTGTGCGTGCGCGCACATATACATACATATACATATATGTATACACATACATATATATATATATATATATATATATATATATATATGAAAGAATGGAGTTGAACGACGAATTAACAAAATTCCTTTATTTTCGACATATGTTTCGAAGGCTGCATATTCCTAATTGCGAAGGAATAAGGAGTATATTATGCCGCTTTCTCATCAGGAAAAGCAAGGAACTTATGTCAACATCAAGATGCACAAAAAACTTTTAGATGACTGCTCACACGGAACCCATAGTGTGAGCAGTCATCTAAAAGTTTTTTGTGCATCTTGATGTTGACGTAAGTTCCTTGCTTTTCCTGATGAGAAAGCGGCATAATATACTCCTTATTCCTTCGCAATTAGGAATATGCAGCCTTCGAAACATATGTCGAAAATAAAGGAATTTTGTTAATTCGTCGTTCAACTCCATTCCTTCATATATTTATATTTTAAAAAAAAACATACAAATTTCCACACGAAAGCACGTAACTTCAAACGTGTCTTCTCTGGTGTGAATTTGCTACCCAGGTATCGGTTAACCGAATTATCCATAACAAGATAATTCATTCAACTACTCAAATATTTATACATATATATATATATATATATATATATATATATATATATATGATTTATATACATACATACATACATACATACATACATACATACATACATACATCTTTTTAGTAGCTTTTGCGGTTACTAAGGTACCTCAATGCATTCATTCTAGCAAGAATTTCTGTTTTACTAGAATCATTCAAACTATTGTTGAATAATTACAAATTGTAGTTATATAAAACCATCGGTGCTGTACTAACTGCGTTTAACTATTAAAAGAAAATAGTCGTTCACAAATGTAATGTTGATTACTCGCTCTATTGTGTTCGTTACTTATAAATACAAACACACATACACATATATATATATGCATGTGAGTGCATATATATATATATATATATATACATTTGTGTGTGTATATATGTGAGTGTGTGTGTGTACGTATATATGTGCGTATGTATGTATTGGACACAGACCTGGAAATAATATTACATATATAATTTCTATTCTATAGTTAAATTTCCTTAATATCCGTTCCACTTTCCAGGTATATACTTTCCTGGCTCCAATTTAATTTATTTTACTTCCTTATTGACCATTTCTGTGATAAATGCCTTGCATTTATTTCTTTTCGTCTGTTCATGAGTTAAGATGTGCAGGTTGAAGTGCATATATGCCTATTGTCTAGCTCCATATCTCACTGTCTTTCTGTCCATGTATGTGAGCGCTTGTGAGTGTCTGTGTGAGAGAGAGAGTTTCTCTGGGTGTATGTATGTGTTCCTCTGAGTGTGCGTGTGAGAGAGAGAGTTTCTCTGAGTGTATGTGCGTGTTCCTTTGATTGTGTGTGTGTGAGAGAGAAAGAGAGTTTCTCTGAGTGTATGTATTCCTCTGAGTGTGTGTATGAGAGAGAGAGAGAGAGTTTCTCTGAGTGTATGTATGTGTTCCTCTGAGTGTGGGTGTGAGAGAGAGAGAGTTTCTCTGAGTGTATGTATGTGTTCCTCTGAGTATGTGTGTGTGAGAGAGAGAGAGTTTCTCTGAGTGTATGTATGTGTTCCTCTGAGTGTGTGTGTGTGTGTGTGTGAGAGAGAGAGAGTTTCTCTGAGTGTATGTATGTGTTCCTCTGAGTGTGTGTGTGTGTGTGTGACAGAGAGAGAGTTTCTCTGAGTGTATGTATGTGTTCCTCTGAGTGTGTGTGTGTGTGTGAGAGAGAGAGAGAGTTTCTCTGAGTGCATGTATGTGTTCCACTGAGTGTGTGTGTGTGAGAGAGAGAGAGTTTCTCTGAGTGTATGTATGTGAAGGCGCATGGCTCAGTGGTTAGAGCGTCGAGCTTACGATCGTGAGGTTGTGAGCTCGAATCCCGGACCGGGCTGCGTGTGGTATTCTTGAGCAAGACACTTTGTTTCACGTTGCTCCAGTTCACTCAGCTGTAGAAATGAGTTGCGACGTCACAGGTGCCAAGCTGTATCGGCCCTTGCCTTTCCCTTGGATAACACTGGTGGCGTGGAGAGGAGAGGCTGGTATGCATGGGCGACTGCTGGTCATCCATAAACAACTTGTCCGGACTTGTGTCTAGGAGGGTAACTTTCTAGGTGCAATCCCATGGTCATTCATGACCGAAGGGGGTCTTTACCCCCTTTATGTATGTGTTCCTCTGAGTGTGTGTGTGAGAGGGAGAGAGTTTCTCTGAGTGTATGTGTTTCTCTGTGTGTGTGTGTGTGAGAGAGAGAGAGATAGAGTTTCTCTGAGTGTATGAATGTGTTCCTCTGAGTGTGTGTGTGCGTGAGAGAGAGAGAGTTTCTCTGAGTGTATGTGTTCCTCTGAGTGTGTGTGAGTGAGTGTGTGTGTGTGTGTGTGTGTGTGTGTGTGTGTGTGTGTGTGTGTGTGTGAGTAGGCAGTGTTTTTGCTCTTTATCATTTGCACAAAATATCTTCGTGTCTTTTTTCTCTTTTAAATAGAATGGAATAGAATAGAAATGGTTTATACAATTTTGTTATTATTTTCGGTGTTCCGAGTAATTACGTATTGTTTAATGCAAAATAAAGCATCCTACGAACGAACGAACGACTAAAATAAACTAAATCAACAACAACAAAAACAGCAACTAGAACAACAACAACAACAGCAACAACGACAACCTGGAATTCTGAACTAGTGTTGTGACCTCTGTTAACTAATGACTCATCGCACTCACCTCCTCTCCGCGATCATTCTATTAGCTCTTTCACTTGCTAAACTAATAGTAGATTTTCGTTCTTTCTTTCTTCTTCTTCTTCTTCTTCTTCTTCTTCTTCTTCTTCTTCGTCTTCTTCTTCTTCTTCTTCTTCTTCTACTCCTTCTCCTCCTCCTCCTCTTCCTTCTTCGTCTTTCTTCCGCGTCTTCTATTTTCTCTTCTTTTCCTCCCCATCCTTCTCCGTCTTCTTTCACTACTACTACTACTACACTACTACTACTACTACTACTACTACTGCTGCTGCTGATGATGATGATGATGATACTACTACTACTTCTACTACTACTACTACTATTACTACTTCTACTACTACTATTATTACTACTAATACTACTGTTGCTACTACTACTACTACTACTACTACTACTACTACTACTACTACTACTGTTCTTTCTTCGCCTACTCGTCTTACTTTGAATTCTTTTACTGTTACTTATAGTTATTATCGCCGCCTGAGCGAAGACAGAGGTATTGTTTCAGTTGTGTTTGTTTGTTTGTTTGTCAGTGGACAAGATATCTCAAGAACCGCTGGATGGATTCGGATGAAACTTTCAGTGATGTTTGGCTTTTCATCTCCCCTTTTGAGGTACGCACTGGGGTCGATGTAATCGGCTTAATCTCCTCCCACAAGCTGCTCTGTGGCAAAAATTATTATTATTATTATTATTATTATTATTGAGTGAGCGAGCAGAGCATGCCATCAAAGTGACACTGGGGTAAAATATACGAAGCCCAGTATACCCATCATGACTACCCGTCTGATAAGGGTACACCAGGCACATGCATCACAACCATATGTGCGCGACATGGTGATCTCATATCAAGATAAACAGCACATGACCTTGCAGGTGGGACCCAGTTAGAATTTTCTTCAGGTTGAGTAACCCATCTCGCTCAAAAGGTCCCTGAATAAGGGTTGTTTAAGGACGTTGAACGAAACACCTATGTTTCCAGAGGTGAATTATTCAAACCCCAAAGAATCCTTCTCAACACATGGCTATGATGCTCCCCCACTACTTCTGCTCGTGATCAGAGATGCACATATCGTCAGCCACTAAGGGGCATGCTCAACTGGTTACGGTCAAACAACTGACAAGCAAATCTGTGGTATTGAGCAGAATATTTGCTGTAGCCCATCTTTTATACCAAGACAAAAAAATGTACATGATAACACTTCCAATCAGTTAAGATCAGAAGCCATGAGAGCCACTGCCTGGTACTGCATCAGGGCATTTATTATTATTATTATTATTATTATTATTATTATTATTATTATCATTATTATTATTATTATTATTACTGCTACAACTAGTACTCCTACTACACTGACGCATTCCTGTTAAATATGGCGCAATAGTTCTCTATGCCTTGGTAACACACTAACACGCACACACACATAACAACAGCCGTCTTACCATCACCATTTTACCGATGGGTGTCCGTTGTGGTGTTTGCTCTGTCATACAAGCATTCAGACGAATTTCGGGCAGGGTTCAATTTTTGCTCCCCTTCTCGAACATCCCCATTCATCAAATTACCTTAAATCTCATGTATCACCTCTTATAAATTACGCATTGCATTTCTCTGTGGGGTACAAATTTCTGAACTCCTATCTACAATAAATTTCTAATGGCCAGGTGATACTCTCACTTCAAATTCCGTTCCAAATGGTGATGTCTACAAATACATAAACTCAAATTTCCCTCCCACTCACCTCTTTCACCTGGACATATGCTATACCGGCTTCTCGTCATATTTACCACAAAATCTCCCGCACTTATTCTCTACCTTCTACACCGCCGTTTTAAGATGTAAACTTTGGCGACTTCAACACTTACCGAAATATTGCTCATCCACCACCCCACATACCTATTTCTTTACTACCCACAAGGGGCTAAACACAGAGAGGACAAACAAGGACAGACAAACGGATTAAGTCGATTATATCGACCCCAGTGCGTAACTGGTACTTATTCAATCGACCCCGAAAGGATAAAAGACAAAGTAGACCTCGGCGGAATTTGAACTCAGAATGTAGCGGCAGACGAAATACCGCTTAGCATTTCGCCCGGCGTGCTACCGTTTCTGTCAGCTCGCCGCCACCCCACATACCGGTTCTCTCCCGGGATTGTTGATGCTACAAGGAAAGGCAAGGTTCTTTTTTAAATCAAACTGTAACACGTTTTTCGCCTTCTTTCGTTACTCTTACAACTATCGCACTAAACTGAGTGCAATTTTAACATCATAAAACATGCAGCCGCCATTTTCTTAATATAATCGCTCCGTTATATTCTTTGTTCTCGCCTCCTTTCATGTTCCTCTTAGATTTCTTCTGCCATATCTATGGTGAAATATTTTCTGTTTCCCTTCCCAATTCACATAACTCAATGCAGCTAATCTTCTTCAGTTCAATGACAGCCAAGACGACAGGTAAATACACACACACACATAAATGTATGCATGTATTATATAATATATATATATATATATATATATATAATATATATATATATTATATATATATATATATATATATATATATATAAATGTATGTAATGTATATCTGAATTTTAAATGTGATATATATAATATATATATATATATATATATATATATATATATATATATATTAAATATATATTATATATATATATATATATATATAATATGTGTGTGTGTGTGTGTGTGTGCCCTGTGTCTACACACACAGGCATGATGATGTATGAGTACATACTCGCTCACACACAACAAATAATATATAATATGCGTGTGTGTGCGCGCTTGTGTGTATACATATGTGTATGTTAGCATTTGCTTCAAAGCAATGAATCTGAAATTTTTCTTCAAAATTCCAGTTAGATAAGCCATCTTCGGCGAAACTTTGAAGTCAATATCGAATCTAAGCGAATGAAACATATCTATATGTATGAATATATCTGCACATATACATATATATATATATATTATATATATATATATATGTTTCTGTGCATATCTCTTGGATTTTTGTATTCATATATATATATGTGTGTGTGTTTGTGCGAATATCCCTTGCATACTTGTGTTCATATATATGTATGTATATATATATATATATATATATATATATGTATGTATGTATGCATGTATGTATGTATATTTATATATGAGCTCAAAAATTATATATGTTTGTGTGTGTATATGAATGTGGGTGTGTGAGATTGTCTCTCTGTAAGTATGCATGTATACACGCTCGCGCGCTCGCACACACACATACGCACACATATATTTATATGCATGTATATAAATCCATGTATGTATTTCTTTTGTCTACAGCCTTGCTTTTCTTTAAAGATGATATTGCCTTCAAAGCTTCGCCTAAAGAATCATATCAAAGTGTAAAATTCGAAAAGCTGCTTCGACTTTAACACTACAGTTCACTGCTACTTCTAAACACATACGTAGGAGTGGCTGTGTGGTAAGTAGCTTGTTTAGAGAAGCGGAAGTCGGCGGGCGCTTTCGTCTTCTCCCATCATCATCTTCGTTCCATCACCATCATTCATACCATTAATGTCTATGTCCAGCCCGCAAAGCTACATCCATCTGTGTAATGCCCCTGTGGCAAATTAGATAAAATAAAGTAGCTTGTTTACCAACTATATGGTTTCGGGTTCAGTCCCACTGCGTGGCACCTTGAGCAAGTGTCTTCTACTATAGCCTCGGGCCGACCAAAGCCTTGTGAGTGGATTTGGTAGACGGAAACTGAAAGAAGCCCGTCGTATATATGTATATATATGTATATATATATGTGTGCGTGTATGTTTGCTTGACAACCGATGCTGGTGTGTTTATGTCCCCGTCACTTAGCGGTTCGGCAAGACAGACCGATAGAATAAGTACTGGGCTTACAAAGAACAAGTCCTGGGGTCGAGTTGCTCGATTATAGGTGGTGCTCCAGCATGGCCGCAGTCAAATGACTGAAACAAGTAAAAGAGTAAAAGAGTAAAGAGTATATGTATGCATGTATGTATGCATGAATATATGTATGTAGACATACCCTTGCACACGGTGTTTACACCGAACGTGATGTAAAAGTAGGCATGCTGGTTGAGTATTCCTTCCTCTATAGAAACTTGCAATTCAGTGTAGTTTCAATCACAAGTGATTCCTTTCAGCCATCGTTGAACCCAATTTTCGAATCCTATTTGAAAGAAACTCAGGCGTGCACTGCTGTAGTCACTCTCATGTAGTCTGTTTCATCAGTTTTTTTTTTCCCGGATAGTTCATAGAGCTTGAAGTCGGTGAAGACCAGATCAAATCCGTACGGTGGATCGTGGACCAGCAACGATGATGTTATCAGTTGCCTGATTGGATGTCACAAGTCTGTGTAAGGTTGTGCTTTATGTGTTTCTTTATTACCCACAAAGGGCTAAACACAGAGAGGACAAACAAGAACAGACAAACGGATTAAGTCGATTACATCGACCCCAGTGCGTAACTGGTACTTAATTTATCGACCCCGAAAGGATGAAAGGCAAAGTCGACCTCGGCAGAATTTGAACGTAACGGCAGACGAAATACGACTACGCATTTCGCCCGGCGTGCCAACGTTTCTACCAGCTCGCTTTATCGTGTGCTTTATCATGGTAAATGAGTATCGCTTTCAAATTTTGCTCAGTTTCGTCCTTCTAATAGCTTTTCTGAGCTTTTTGGCTATCTCAACGTTTGATATTCAAAGTACAAGCAAGTTCCAGAAAACCATGGAGAATAACGTCTTCGTCATCCTGAAATGTCATCAAAGCATTCATTACTACGTTTTGTGAACATCGCTGACTCTTAAACTTCTTAGATGTTGGAGAAGAGCTGTGACCTCATTTAATGGACTGATCCTTCGTTTCTGGATCAAAATCATGTGCTCATATTTCATTCCTTCTTTCCAGATAGAAAAATAATATAATTTTCATAAGCCTCAAATGCTTTCAGTAGGCTACGACAGATTTCCACCATTGTCTCCATCGAATCGAACGTTACCTTTTGGATTGCCCACTTTCCGACCATCGGTTACGTCGATGAGGGTTCCGGTTGATCCGAATCAACGGAACAGCCTGCTCGTGAAATTAACGTGTAAGTGGCTGAGCACTCCACAGACACGTGTACCCTTAACGTAGTTCTCGGGGATATTCAGCGTGTCACAGAGAGTGACAAGGCCGGCCCTTTGAAATACAGGTACAACAGAAACAGGAAGTAAGAGTGAGTGAAAGTTGTGGTGAAAGAGTACAGCAGGGATCACCACCATCCCCTGCCGGAGCCTCGGGGAGCTTTAAGTGTTTTCGCTCAATAAACACTCGCAACGCCCGGTCTGGGAATCGAAACCGCGATCCTATGACCGCGAGTCCGCTGCCCTAACCACTGGGCCATTGCGCCTCCTTACTCTACTAATATATGCCAGTTAAATGACATGTGGGAGTAAATAAACAAACGTAAGGTCTACTTTTTCATTGCTTCCAGTACAATCCCGTGTTTGTGTGTACGTATGTGTGTATTTACTTATGTGCTTGTGTGCGTTTTTGTGCGGCGTGGGTTGAAGATGTTTAAAAAATTTACGACGAAAATAAAGAAACAGTGAAAAATGAAGCGTAATTACTCGCTCAACTCTCAACGAAAGATGGCGAAAGCTTTAAGTGTTTTTTGGAGTTTTCGGTTTGAGATCTTTGGAACGTTAAAGAGATAACAGAATGAAGAGTGGAGAAGAAGGAAGGAAAAATTGAGAGTAATGGAAATATATATAGAAGTTGTTTTGTGTCAAGACATTTAGGAAAATAATAGTTCGAATGCCCGATGTGTATGTGTGAGTGTGTGGTGAAGGTGCGCGGCTTAATGGTTAAGTTATTTGGTTAACGAGTGTATGGTCGTGAGTTCGATTACCAGCGGCGCTTATGTCCTTGGACAAGACACTTTATTTCACGTGGTTCCAGTCCATTCAGCTGGCAAAAATGAGTTGCACCCGTGTTTTAAAGGGCCAACTTCTTCACATTCTTTTTTCACGCTGAATCTCCCTGAGAACTATTTTAAGGGTACGCGCGTCTGTGGAGTACTCAGCCACTTGCATGTTAATTTCACGAGCTGGATGCTTTATTGATCAAATCAACTGGAACCCTTGTCGTAATCGACAGAGTCCCGGCGTGAGAGGAGCTCTGCACACGTGCGTGCGTGCGTGCGTACGTACGCGTGTGTGTGTGTGTGTGTGTGTGTTGTGTGTGTGTGCGTCCGTGTGTGTGTGTGTGTGTGTATGTGTTGGTGTGTCCACAACAGAATGGTTAAGGAATATCGTTTTACAACCATTAGGTCTCTAGTTCGATGCCTTTTGGAGGCGCAATGGCCCACTGGTTAGGGCAGCGGACTTGCGGTCGTAGGATCGCGGTTTCGATTCCCAGACCGGGCGTTGTGAGTGTTTATTGAGCGAAAACACCTAAAGCTCCACAAGGCTCCGGCAGGGGGTGGTGGTGATCACTGCTGTACTCTTTCGCCACAACTTCTCTCCTCTTTGCTTTTTCCTGTTTCTGTTGTACCTGTATTTCAAGGGCCGGCCTTGTCACTCACTGTGTCACGCTGATATCCCCGAGAACTACGTTAAGGTACACGTGTCTGTGGAGTGCTCAGCCACTTACACGTTAATTTCACGAGCAGGCTGTTCCGTTGGTCAGATCAACCGGAACCCTCATCGTCGTAACCGACGGAGTGCTTCCACACACAGTTCGATGCCACATTGTAGCACATTTGATAATTTGGTAATTATTTCGGATGAACCCATGACTTTATAGCAAAATTTGACACATGAGATCTACATGTAAACCGGCCGGATTGACTCCATCTGTAATTGAAAAGCCCTTCGCCACCCACACCTTGTCAGGTAGTCATGCATAATGTCACACCGAATTTATAAGAAAATCGCGGTAAAGGTGTATTACGTAACTGTTAAATATTTAAAAACAAAATTGTGATGTAACAAATGTTCTTATCTATTACAGATGAAGAAAACTCTAATATTTGTAATGGATACAGGTCAGAGTTCATCATTTCCTAATCAAAATTATTAGAAATAATAATATACTGAATATTATTATCCTTTGTAATTTTGACTTTGGTGCTAAAGGTGTCACAAGTGAGTCTGATGAAATTTTAAAACTTGAAATGCGGAGGATGACATTAAATCTAGTAATTGCTTCCTGCCAGTAACTCTGCTTGTATCTGTCATCTACGCCATTGTAGACAATTTAAATGTAAACATAAATATATATATATATATATATATATATATATATATACAATATATAATATATATATACATATATATATACATATATATATATATTATATTATATATGTATATATATATATATAAATATAATATATATATAATAATATGTATATAATATATATAAAAATATATATATATATTATATATATATATATATATATATATATATCGATATATATATATATATATATATATATTATATATACATATAATATATATATTATATATATATGTATATATATATGTTATATATATATAATATATATGTATATATATATATATATATATATTATATAATACTACACGCACACACACATATATATTTAATGTTTTAACCTTTACACTCGATTGTTCTCAACCGAACAATTACTATTATATATTTATGAACGTATTGCTGATATTCTGAAGTAGCTCGACAAAATATTTTGTTTTGAAGGCGATATCAATAGCCATATCGCTAAAAATATATTTAGCTTTTATCTGATTTTAATCTCTTTTTTAAGTTATGATAGACTGGAATATTGCTATTTTCTAGTCGTGTTTTTATTTTTCATAAGCAATGTCGCGTGTTTTGCTTCTTTGTTGCAGAGCTGAAGATTATAAGAATGTTGCTTGTAATACTGTTTGTCCCTCGTATCTCAGCGGCTAATACAGAACCTACCTCTTCAATTACGCTATGTTATAACCAAAGGTCAGTTTTGAAGAGTGACATCTGGTAAGGCGCTGACGGCGTTAAGTTGTCTGCTAAAAAGTTTTTCTTTAGAAATGCAGGGTTTAATTACAAGGAAATGTAAAATTCAACGGATGCACGCACATTTGTTACAAATCCATTTATACATCTAAACAGAAAATTATAACCTGATGAAATTTTAAAATGATGCGACCAATTTCATTTCACTAATTAATGAAATAAAGTTTGCTCAGCGAACACAAAATAAAACAATTAGCGAGGACGCAACGAGTTATCAACCTTATAAAATTAGGGGTCACGAGAAAATAATAACGTTGAACTCATTCGCTTCTCCATAAATTAATTTATATCTTTTTAGGTCTCCATGAAGACGAATTACAAACGATTAAAAATGGGCATGAGACTCTTTAGAGTAGTAATGAGTTCTTCAAAACATTTGGATGGAATCTCTGAAAAATATGGCGGGATATTAATGGAGTAAGATTGATTTATCATTTGGAATTCCAATAAATATTTAATGATGTTTGCCTTTCGAAAAACAAATAACTCAGTAGAAATGTTCGTTTATTTATTTATTTTTATCTCAAGCGTAAAAGAGCAAATTGATGTCCTTAAGCTATGGCTTGATTCGTTATAATCCATCTTCATGTAATTTTCTTCCCTTAGGGTACAATGGAATATTGGTTAATATTATCTCACAACATTGCCTCCAGACGTTTTTATCGAAATATTCTTTCTATCAAAATGTTTACAAGTACATTGCTGTAAAGAAAAAAAAATAAGAGGAAAATATTTACGGATAAAAATAAATACAAACGTCAAAGAAAGACCAAATTAATGTTACGCAATTTTCCCTTAGGATGATAACATGTTATAGGATCGTTCTGCATGGGATAAAGCAAACGAAATACTAATTTCTTTAAAATGTCTTGCTTTCATTAAATTTCAATAGTGTCAAACAGAGCGTCTTAACTAAGTTAAAGGGTTCAGTGAATCGTACGTAAAAACATGTCGGTTTGTTATCTTAGAAATGTTAGCATAGAGTTTCTAAATCCGCCATTACGCTAAGCGCACACAGAAAGAAATGTACGGCTTTTTTTCCATTATATGCTATGTTAATTGAGTGAGAAATTATTGTGACTTCTTGATAAGCTGTTAATATGAGGTATAATTTCTAACATTGTGCATTAGTTCTTAAAAATCGTACAAACGAGATATAGAACCCTAACCTCAGAATAAAAGCCTTGAAGCTACTCACATAAGTCGTTAATGAACAATATGTGTATATGTGTCTAAGGCGGCGAGCTGGCAAAAACGTTAGCACGCCGGGCGAAATGCTTAGCGGTATATCGTCCGCCGTTACGTTCTGAGTTCAAATTCCGCCGAAGTCCACTTTGCCTTTCATCCTTTCGGGGTCGATAAATTGAGTACCACTTACGCACTACGGTCGATGTAATTGACTTAATCCCTTTGTCTGTCCTTGTTTGTGCCCTCTATGTTTTGTCCCTTAAGGGCAATAAAGAAATAAGAAACGTTAGAACGCCAGACGAAATGCTTAGCGGTATTTACGTTCTGAGTTCAAATTCCGGCGGGGTCGACTTTGTCTTTCATCCTTTCGGGGTCGATAAATTAAGTACCAGTTTCGTTCTGAGGTCGATCTAATCGACTGTCCTCCCCCTCCTAAAATTTCGGGCCTCGTTCCTAGTGTAGAAAAAATATTTCAAATAACTGAAAGGCGGTGAGCTGGCAGAAACGTTAGCACGCCGAGCGAAATGCTTAGCGATATTTCGGCTGCCGTTACGTTCTGAGTTCAAATTCAGCCGAGGTTGACTTTGCCCTTCATCCTTCGGGGTCGATAAATTAAATACCAGTTGAGTTCTGGGGTCAAGCTAATATATATATATATATATATGGCCCCCTCCTCAAAAAATTCGTGTCTTGTGCCTAGAACAGAAAAGAAAAGAACATGTGATATGCTCGTGGAAATTTTATTTACAAAGTGTTTTTGTTCTTTTATTTTTTCTCTAGGAATGTGGTCATGTTGGGGCACTATTTTGAAGGGTTCAGTCGACCAAATCGACCCCAGTGCAAATTTTAGTGTTTGGAATTTATTTTAACATTAATTTTGCCGAGGCGTTAATGTACGCGAACGTAAACAAACCAATACCAGTTACCAAACAATGAAGAAGACAAACACAAAAACATGCACATATACACACGCATACACACATGTATATATATATATATATATATATATATATATACTAGCAATATAGCGCGGCGTTGCTCACATCAGGGCCTGTAGCTGAGATCAGGTTCATAGTCCTTATTACATCGACATCTTTTATATTGATGTAATCAATTATCACTACCTCTGTTTTTATATCTGCAGTGGTAAAAAAAATCAGCTGGATTGCTGACTTACAAGTGTCCTAGAGGTGGAGTGAAAACACTTTTGAATTGCTCATTTAGTATCACTAATCTTCACTGGGATTCTTCATTAGGTTTCGTTTGAATGAACCATCTTTTTCGAGGAGTGGCCTTAAACTTAAGTGCACTGAGGCTGTTTCTTTGGCAAACTTGTAGAAGACTATAGTAGTCTTCTTTGTCTGCTCTTTCTTCTTCATGGGAGAGTTTCAGATATTTTTCAATTTCCTGCAGTTATATTTTCAGGCGGGACTTTTCACTTCTTTCAATTTGTTTGTTTAGGCGATTTGAAATTTGTGTACGCCGAAGAATTTTCCTCTCCCTAGGGATTTTGTTCTTGTGTACAGTGGCTTTTTTCTCAGAGACACATTTGTATTATATGGCTTGAATTACAGTTATGAATTGCTGAATCTTTTTGTGGATGTCCGGTGAGTAGAAACATTTAAGCCAGTTTTGTTTGAGGATTTCTTTCTCAATTTATTTCCAGTTTGACTTCTCGAAGCTCAAACTGGAAATATTTTGAGAGTTTCTTGTAGGTTGCATCTCCATGGTTTCCTTCGACCCATACATGGTCAGCTATACCATGTTGTGTTCCGAGAGTAGCGTCGATGTCACTTCCACATTATACATATATTTCATTCCCATACCTTCTGGCATTTTATGGGGGGGTTAAGGTTTACCTAAATATATACATGCATATATATATATATATTGTTGTATATATTTATATATATATATATATTGTTGTTGTTGTTGTAGTTGTGACCCTCTTCGGTCATTGGGATTACACCTGGAAAGTTACCCTCCAAGACACAAGTCTGGGCAAGGTTGTTAATGGAAGACCAGCAGGTGCCCATGCATGCCAGCCTCTCCTCTCTACGCCACCGATGTCATCCAAGGGAAAGGTAAAGGCGGAAACAGCTTGGCACCAGTGAGGTCGCAGCTCATTTATTAACGTGTAAGTGGCTGAGCACTCCAAAGACACATGTACACATAGTGTGACAAGGCTGGCCCTTTGAAATACAGACACAACAGAAACAGGAAGAAAGAGTGAGGGAAAGTGTGGTGAAAGAGTACAGCAGGGTTCACCAACACCTCCTGCCGGAGCCACGAGGAGCTTTAGCTGTTTTCGCTCAATAAACACTCACAATGTCCCTTTCATATATATCTATATACATATATATACATACATATATATATATATATACATATATATATATGCATGTATGTATATATGCATATATATATATATATATATATATAATACATATATATATACACGCACATATATATGCATGTATGTATGTATATATGCATATAATACATATATATATACACACACACATATATATATATATACATATATATATGTATATATATATATATATATAATTATATATATACATATATGTATGTATGTATGTATGTATGTGTATATGTATGTATGTATGTATGTATGTATGTATGTATGTATGTATGTATGTATGTATGTATGTATGTATGTGTATATATATAATCCACAAAAAATTCAGGAGGAATTAGACATCCTTAAGAATTTATCGACAGCTGTTTCATAACCAGTGTCCACTTACATCAATGATGCTAAATCGTCCAGCACTCGGGAGCAGCTGGCTTCTTTGAAAAACTAATCGTTTTGATCTGTATACATGTAAATACCTATATATATATATATATAATATATATATATATACACAATAAATATGAGAGAGAATCCACTATGTGGACGCTCTTACGCTAGATATAGATCCGCAAAGGGACTCAACCACTAAGAATTGTTCTCAAGAAAAAAATTAGCACACTAAGAACGTAAGCGAGCAGGACAAATGAAAAATAACAAAAATATAGATGAACCCCATACAATTGTTTCACTGTTAATAAATTATGCAATTTTACTTACATAATTATCCTCAGATCATCGGTGGAGTACGTCAAAATATAATTTGTCGAACTGCACGCTATATATTAACACGAGGAATCTGGCGCGCTAGAAAGAGGGCATTTGAATGTAACTGTGAATATAATCGGCCGAACTGCTCGTGTTAATATATAGCGTGTGTCTGTGTGTGTACATAGATAGATATATATACATATATATATACACAAATATATATATAAACATACATATGTATATGATTTGTATACATACACACGTGCACACATAGACACACAGACATACGCACACACACCCACACATACACACATATATATATACATATAGGGAGAGTTCACAAAAAACACAAAAGACGAAGACAAGTGGTGTAAACAACAAATAGATTTTTTTGTATAAAGCTGGAGAACTGAACAAGTCTTTAACGTTTCGAGCTTACGGCCTTCCACAGAAAGGAACACAGAAAGAAACAAGGAGAGAAAATAAAGAATGTATAGCGGCTAGTGATCTATCATGGCGAATATATACACCACACAAATTTCATCCCATCTACAGAATTCACTCAGAAGCGATTGGTTGCCTCGGAGATATAGTAGAAAACACTTACCCATGGCACCGCATGCTTGGGCGTAGTGGAATTGAACGCGAAACTATGTATGGTTAAGATGTTTGCTTGTGAAGCAGACATCTTAACCACACAGCCTAGCCTGTTTTGAAAATTTCTTTCAAAACTTATTTATAACCAGATATACGAGATATGTTACATCAAATAAGTTGATATCTAACACCCTGCTGTTTGTTCTTTTCAATTGGTTATCTCTTGTTTCTATTTCTTCAATATTTCTATATAAATTTTTAAAATGTCGGATATAGTTTTAATTTTATTCTTTAAATCCTCAACATTTATTTCATAACTTCAAATAAACATATGAAAGTCGTAGCAAAAAGTCTATGACTTTCGCAGCATGTAATATTTGTGAGGAATTTGATACAATTACACAGAGATGTGATATATCAGCGCAACAGGACGTCCATATATTTTCAATATAACATTTGACTTGTTATTCAGCTACGGTAGAGTCAGCTGAAGAAATCCATTGATGTGTTGCGGGGACCACAATTACTTTTGTCATCATATTCTGAAGAAACATCATCGACTTTATATTTTTACATAATATAGTGTATTGCTAAATAAAGTTATCTAATACAGTATATTTTAGTGAAACGCAACGGGATGTCCGTTCGATCACGCTAAATACAAGTCGAACTAAAAGAACATTTCCTTATAACAATCTTTCTTCCCTTCATCCATAAGAACATTATCACCAAGACCTCTCTCTTAATTCGCTTTCATAATTTGTAAATATTTGTCTTGTTAGATAGATAGATAGATAGATAGATAGATAGATAAAATATATGATAATAATAAGAATAGTAAGAAGAAGAAGAAGAAGAAGAAGAAGAAGAAGAAGAAGAAGAAGAAGAAGAAGAAGAAGAATATTCTTTTAGTGCGTGTGACAGACAGACAGATAGGCAGACATACGGATAGGTAGATAGATAGATAGATAGAGAGAGAGAGGAGAGAGAGAGAGAGGGAGAGAGAGAGAGATTGAAGGCATTAATAGCTGTACGTTTCAAAGGCAGCGAGCTGGCAGAAACGTTAGCACGCCGGACGAAATGCTTGGCGGTATTTCGTCTGCCGTTACGTTCTGAGTTCAAATTCCGCCGAGGTCGACTTTGCCTTTCATCCTTTCAGTGTCGATAAATTAAGTACCAGTTCCGTACTGGGGCCGATGTAATAGACTGGCCTCCTTTCTAAAGATTTCGGACTTGTATCTAGTGTAGAAAAGAATAGTTGCACATTTCACTATGTAGAAAACCGTTCATGCTCATGTTTTCATAAGCTACATCTTGAGTGGAATAAAATAGTAAAAATATAATGTGTCCATAATTAGTCTATGTACTATGTTGAAAAAATCTGGTCCCATTTCTGCTTGGGCAAAAAGCAAATGCTCTTTTGTTCTAAATTCATATATTTATTCTAGATAATATTTCACCTCATTATTGATAATACCGTCTCATAAATTATGCAAATTTTGATTCTCGACTATAAATCTCATCTGTTTTATCAGTTTTTTGAAGCAGTTAAAGACTTGGTATTTTTTTTATTTTCTGCACCTCTGAATAACGTTGCAATGATTTGAAAAGGTAAGAGTCACATAGAATAAAATCAGAAGAATACGGAGGATAAGACAAAATTTCTATATTTTGTGCCAACATATTCTCCTGAGTGAACAATTTCTGGTCTGACTTTATCGTGTGAGATTTACACCCCTTTAATACTGACCCACGATGTACACTTTTTTTTCTACAAATTTTGTGCAATGCTTTCAAGGAACGTCAATACTTCTCCGCACTGTTTCGTTTTGACAGTCCCATAAAAGGGAAGAATGCTACCATTATTTAGCCCTAGGAAACACCGTTTCCTGTTAGACTTGATACATTTCCTGTGTCCTTACGTTTTCAAAGTGGAGACAAGCACCTCCGCCCAGCCAAGCCAGCACCAGAGACTAGTTTCAGAGTCATTTCTCATCATCAGTCTGGAGTAGTGTGGCTGATGATGAGCGATTACTCTGAAACTAGTCTCTGGGTACTGGCTTTGCTGGGTGGAGGTGCTTGCCTCCACTTTAGAAACATAAGAACACAGGAACTGTCTCAAGTTCAACGAGAAACGGTGTTTCCTAGAGCTAAATAACAGTAGCATTCTTCCCTTTTATGGGACTGTCACATTTGCTGCTACTGCATAAATCTGTCCGAGAAATTTAGAAATATATTATTCGTTTGGTTTTAGTTTAACACTTCATGAAAGACGACGCTTATCTTATACCAACAAACACAGAGCATAACATTTTTCACGTGTAGTCCTGGTTTGCAGATGAATTCCACCTTTTTCCATTGGCTACGAACAGTTGGTGTTTTCGTTTGATATGATTATAGAGAACCCATATTTCATCACAATTCTGCTCAGGAAAGGTTTGGTAACAAGTTTACTTGTCAATGATGAGCAGAGAAGCTCAGAAATCCTCTAGCCACACTTAGACACTTTTCCTAGTTCGTTAAGGTGGTCTATGTTTGAAGTATATTTTGAACTAAACGGTTTTGTTAATTCTCATGAAGCTTTGGATTTTCCTCAACTACGATTTTCAGAAGATCAATATTGCCTGATCTTAGTAGTCTAGAATGTCAGGTATTTGAGAAAAAAAAATTTCCCGAACGAAACTAATGAAACCATCGTTGGCATGTCCAGATGCATATTTCTTGCTGCTTTAATATTGAAAAAGCCCCTTTTGAATTCATGCAGAGGAAGTGTCTGATATGGGTCTGATGTTAACTCATTTTAAAGGAATAAAATCGAAACGCATTCATAAAGTAATAAGCAAAGTAATGAGCAAAGCGAGGAAACATTAAAAAGTGAAGGTTAATGCTTTTTTATCATTAATATTGAAAAATTATTCTCAACGGAATCATTTCATAAATTCGAAAACACTATATTTCCAACGTAATATATCTTTTATAGTGCAATATTTCTGAGAAAATTTTAAGTCATGGTGAATAAGGAATTCAAGATTGAAGAATTCTAACCAACAATATTACACCGGGTAAAGCTACCATTAATTTCTGCTTCCAGTACTGCTGAGTCACATGACTTCACCGTTGCTGATATTCCATTGCTTGTTCTTTTTGGTGCTCTTGATTTTGACATTTATAATGTTCAAGATGTGTTTCCTATTTTATCAGATTTTACTTGGCTGCGTTAATTAATCTTCATTTGGAATGGACGTGAAGTTCTCCTTGTGATTTACGTTTCAAGCATGGTTAATCATTCTATATGTTCGGCTTGTTTTAATTTCATTACTATAACTCTGGTATTTTTTTTTATTGATAACGTTATACTTGTCTGGATTCAATCATATATATATATATATATATCATATATATATATATTATATATATATATATATTATATATATATATATATTATATATAATATTAATATATATATATATATTATATATATAAGGGCTTAGTAAAATAAATTACTTTGCCACATACTGAACTCATTAGAATAGCAGCTAAAGAAATTTCTTCAGCTATTTCTAATACTTAAAGAAGATCTCTCTCAGATAGTGTTTGCCTAAACTAACTCACAAAAGTATGGGGGAAAAAACATTAAAAAATCAAGTGCAAATGTTATTTGAGAACGTACGTTTCTAGATTAGTCAATTCGACATTTCTTTCTTCAGCTCAGAATTCCTTGAATCGGATTTGGGAACACTGAAAGTCGGGAGCATACCCTTTCGGCTTCTAATCACCTCTAGAATTCTGCTCGAACTAAAAGTGCTATCAAATTCGAATATGCAGCGAAGAATTTCTGCTCTCCCCTTTCCACCAGCGTGGGTTAAAATTGACAAACACCATGTATTAACGGTGAAAACCGCAGAATTTAGCAGAGAGAGATGAATTATAATTTCAACAATTGAGGGTAAAATTAATTAATTATTAATCAATTTCACCAAGTATTCAGTATGTAAAGGGACCATTTCGGTTCCCTTCTTGATCATTCCTAGTGCTCCTACGATCACTGGTATTGTAACCGCCTTGAGATGCCACATTTTCTCAATTTCAATGAGCAGGCCTTTATATTTTCTGAGCTTGTCAAACTCTTTCGCCGAGATATTATGATCACAGGGGATGCTCATGTCGATCAATAAGCAAACTTTATTGTTTTGGTCTTTCACAACAATATCTGGTTTATTGGCTTTGATGGTTCTGTATGTATGTACTGGAATTATTATTGTTATTATTATTATTATTATTAATTGTTGTCTACGTCTGGCCCTAAGCCTTTATTCTGTTTTTTTTTTGTTTTGTTCCTCATCCGTCCACTATCGGTTTGTTGCCGATGCCTCCAGAGTGGAATCAATATTATCGATAATGGCCGAAATTGCGTTTGACACTCTACCCAAGGAGTAATGGTGAGTTGTTGACCTTGAGTGCCTTCCGTTCGCCTCTGTATTTAGTATATGTTCGTTCGTTTATTTACTACACGCTTTTTGTGAATTATATATATATAGAAAGAGAGGGAGTAGAGATAGATAGATAGATACGACATATTCTCGGTTTGTTGTCTTCTTTTTATTTAATCCTGAAAAAAAAAATATATATATATATATACATACATATATACGACAGGAATATTTCAGTATCTGTATGCTCAATCCACTCACAAGGCTTTGGTCGGCCGAGGCACACCTACGCAATGTACCACTGAGTGGGACTGAACCTGATACGATGTGGTCCGGAAACCAACTTCTTTCCATACAGCCACGTCTCTAAAATATATTTCAATATAATTTCCAATTCCAACGCTTACATCACGATATATATATATATATATATATATATACATGCATACTTACACACATACATGCATACATACATACATACATGCATACACGTACACACACAGATAGATGGAAGCACACACTCAGATATATATTAGTAATTTCATTCTAGAAATAGACACGCCGGTGTGTAGGAAAGAAGGGGTCCATGAGTGCAAATGAGTATATTGGTGTTTGAGTAAACAGTGCGGAGGCGAGTGCGTGCGCGCGCGTATGTGTGTATACATGTGTGTGTGTGTACATGTGTGTACGTGTTTATGTGTTTGTGTGTATATGGATGTGTGTGTGTTTGTCTGGATAGAAACGAACACTTTTTTATGGGAAAAGCTCAAAATTTTAAGTATTAAATAAATATTTTGAGTAGTAGTAGTAGTGGTGGTGGTAGTAGTAGTAGTAGTAGTAGTAGTAGTAGTAGTAGTAGTAGTAGTAGCAGTAGTAGTAGTAGTTTTTTCTTGGAGACTAAGACTAATGAAATAAAAGATAATTCTAAAGCTAAAAATGACCTCAATCATTATATATTTAGACACAGTGTCCTTGGGGAAATTAAGACAATGCAACCCGTAAGAAGCGAGTAACGGAGAGAGACAGACAGACAGACAGACAGACAGAAAGACAGACAGACAAAGAGAGAGACAAACATGCAGAGAGAGATAGACAGACAGACAAAGACAGAGACAGACATAGACAGAGAGAGAGAGAGAGGGAGATAGAGAGAGAAAGAGAGAGACAGACAGAGACACAGAGAGAGAGGGGGAAAGAGACAGAGAGAAAGAGAGAGAGGAGAGACAGAGAGAGACAGAGATAAAGAGAGATGGAGAGAGGGGGAGAGATAGAAAGAGTGACAGAGACAGAGAGAAAGAGAGTGACAGACAGACGACAACAAAGAGAGAGAGAGCAACAGAGAGAGAGAGAGAGCAACAGAGAGAGAGAGAGAAACACAGAGAGAGAGAGAGAGCAACAGAGAGAGAGAGAAACAGAGAGAGAGAGGGAAACAGAGAGAGGGGGAGGGACCGAGGGAGACAGACAGAGACAGAAAGACAGACAGCGACACAGAGAGAGAGAAAGAGACAGGCAGACAGAGGCAGAGAAAAAATGAGAGGGAGAGAGACGTTATAATCAACATTAAAAGAAAGTCATTTCAGTGAATTACATCTCAGTATGACTGCTGGTGTTGTTGCTGTTGTTGTTGTTGGTGGTGGTGGTAGTGATGATGGTAGTGGTTATGATACTGGTGGCGCTGGTGGGGGTGTTGTTGTTGTTGGTGGTGGCGTGATGGTGGTGTTGGGGTGAATCTTGATTTGGCGGTGGCGTTGATGATGGCGGCTGTTGTGGTTTTGCTGGCGGGCAGCGACACAGTTGGCAGTGGCTGTGGTAGTAGCGGTGTGATGGTGGTGGTGGTGGTTGTGGTGTTGGTGCCGGAGCGGACATTGATGTGCCAATGGCTGCGGCGGTGTTGGTTGCAGCTCATTAGGTAGCGGACGTGGTGATGATGGTGGTGATGGTGCGGCGGCGGCGGCGGTGGTGTTGGTGCGGCGGCGGTAGTGGTGGTGGTGGTGGTGGTGGTGGTGGTGATTGTGATGGTGGCGGCAGGGAACGATGTTGATGCCTATGGTTGTGTCGGTGGTCCGTAACTAGCCTGCCATTTTTTTTTCTGTTTATCTTCAGGTTTTTGTTTCCACTTCGATAATAATCATAAAGAATTTTATATGCTTTAACTCGTCTGTCTCAGAACACAACCGTTTCCAACTCCCACACGATTGTCGTCTTCTTCCTAAACTAAAAACGAACTTACTTAGATGTTATTTAAACGGTCATTAAAGGGTGCAAATTCGTTTTCGTCTTTTTAATTGAAATGAAAGATAGCGCCTAGAACCAGTCGGACTTCCTTTGAGGTTAATGGGCAGGTGAGGTAGGTATCCTCAGACTAGAGACCTGGCTCACATGCTTTGCAACGAGAGTGGATTACGCTAAAGGCACCTTTGTTGGATACTGGTGGGGTTAAGCCTGGTGAAGTGAAGGTGCGGGGCGTAGTGGTTAGTGTATTCGGTTCACGTTCTTAAAGTCGTGGTGGATTCGAATACCAGCGGCGCGTTGTGTTCTTGAGCAAGGCGCTTCATTTCACATTGCTTCAGTACCCTCAGTTGGCAAAAATGTGTTGTAGCCGTATTTGAAAGGGCCAGCGTTGTCACATTCTGTGTCATGCTTAATCTCCTTGAAAACTACGTTAAAGGTACGCATGTCTGTGGATTGCTCAGCCACTTGCACATTAATTTCTCGAGCAGGCCGTTCCGTTCATTGGGTCAACTGGAAAATTCGTCGTCGTAACAGACGGAGTGCCAGTTAAGCTGGTTGATGGATTAATTTGTACCAAGCCAAATGACTATGGAGTAACTTGAACTCAGAACACAGATAATCAGAACAGACCGATGTTCTGACAGTTCCACAAATCCACTTCCCTTGATTGGTACCCCTTTTTTATCGACCCCGAATGAATGTACCGTAAAATTGACATCGGTGGGGCTCTGAACACAAGGCTGAAGTTTTGAAGGCGGCGTCCAGTCGATTAAATCGACTCCAGTGTCTGACTGGTATTTATTACATCGACCACGAAACGACGAAAGGCAAACTTTACCTCAGTGATATTTGAACTGTAAAGAGCCGGAAAAAAGTTGCTAAGCACTCCGTCCGATGAGCTAACGATTTCGCCAACTATCGTTTTTTGCATTCCTTAATGAAGAATTGATCTACTCCAGTTCAGGTATATTAAGTTTTATGATTGCAATTTACAATCGTACAGAGATTAGCTTTGCTTTTGATCTCTAAAGGGTATTTATTTTATCATGACTCGATAAATGAAAGAGAGAAAAAAAAGTATAGTCAACCTCAGAGAAATACAGACCCAAGTATGAAGAAGAGTTATTCCGTCGTTGTCGACGACGATAGGCGCAGGAGTGGCTGTGTGGTAAGCAGCTTGCTTACCAACCACATGGCTCCGGGTTCAGTCCCACTGCGTGGCACCTTGGGCTAGTGTCTTCTACTATAGCCTCGGGCCGACCAAATACTTGTGAGTGGATTTGATAGATGGAAACTGAAAGAAGCCCGTCGTATATCTGTATGTGTGTGTGTATTTATGTGTTTGTGTTTGTCCCCCCCCAACATCGCTTGACAACCGATTCTGGTGTGTTTACGTCCCCGTTACTTAGCGGTTCGGCAAAAGTGACCGATAGAATAAGTACTAGGCTTACAAAAATAAGTCCTGGGGTCGATTTGCTCGACTAAAGGCGGTGCTCCAGCATGGCCGCAGTCAAATGACTGAAACAAGTAAAAGAGTAAAAGAGTAAAAGAGATAACCAAGGACGTCACAAAGGAGAAGACGACGAGGTAAGGTGCACCCGATTGTTACCAGTCAGTCCGATGCGTGCCCTGAATGCTCTGCTGCAGGTCGGTCACGGGCGGTCTGTTGGGACTGAATGCAAAAACTTTCTTTCAATGCACATATGTTGCTTATTTTCACTGTGACTTATCCTTCTAACTGCTTCATCTTCTTCGCTTTATGTGAAAGATATAGCAACATATATAAACAGGTGATACAAATTTTATAGGCATTTCCCCCATACACACACACACACACTAACTAAACATAGACGCACATAGAGATATACGCATGCGCAAATGAAAACACATACAATAGAAATACAAAATACAAAATGGCTGACCGTTGGTAAGGAGAGACACACAAATAAGAAAGAAGAAAGCAAAGGACCACTGATGCGGTCACAGGAGTGTGACGAAAGAACTCTGGCCGAAATAAGATTAAGATTAATGTAAAAAATAATAACGCTGAAGCAAAGTAACACCAAATATATAGTGCGTGTGTTTTTATTGGCTAAACTGGCAAAATGACCATTCCTAAATACAACAATATAGTAACATCAGCGTACCTTAAATAACAGGTTCTTCAGTTCTTTCACTGGTACAAATATTAATATTATCATCATTACCTACATTAACATGTTCAGTAATAACAGAACTTTTTACTTCTGTAAATAACTAAAAAGAAACTCAAAGTAGTCTACAACTAGTAATTCTCTGTAATATGAAATAGTATTTAATACGTGGCTTATATGTCTTTGAAATCCATCTTAATAATCTAATGTTATAGATTTATGTGAAAGAAATTTAGTCTGTTTTTTAAGTGTATATGAGATAGCTTTATCATTATCTTAATGGAATCTTTGATGATCATCAATTCTTTGGAGTCTTTAGATAAACTTCATCTCGAACGCTATCATCTGATTTCAAAAAATTCCTTTGAAATCAAAGAACGCAAGAAAGAAAAAAACAATTTAATCAGCAGACTATTCGATATCAACATTATTAAATATTAACTTTTATATGTATGAACTGTGGTTATTTTAGAGATGTATAATATTAATGTTTAGGATTTTATGTCAAGAAATAAATCTTATTGAATATAGCAAGTGTGATGAGTACGAAACTACGCGGAAGTTAGATAATATTTGAAACAAAAATATTGACTGGAATGTGCAGAGAAGATTTATATCCGTCAATGTTATATCCAACCTTATTAATATCGTGAATTGGGAAATGCATATAGGCGCAGGCGTGGCAGTCTGGTAAGAAGCTTGCTTCCCAACCACATGGCACGTGACACCTTGGACAAGTGTCTTCTTCTCTACTTTCGGGCCGATCAAAGCCTTGTGAGTGGATTTGGTAGACGGAAGCTGAAAGAATCCTGTCGTGTATATATATATATAATATGAAGCATTGTGTAGAATATCTTTATATATAAAAGTGAGGTTGTGTGCTGTCTGTCTCCTAAGATTTTGATTCCTAACTACTCCCACATTTTGCGGTGCAGTTTAACCAAAACCGGGTATCTTATAGTCGTGATTCATATCGAGCCCTTCTGGGTATTAACGCGCGTCTACGATGAGTCTACGATTTAAAAAAAAATTACCATCAATTTTTCCCATTTTTAATGCATTTTTGGCATATATAAGGGAAGTAACTCTCTAACAATTTATTATTAAATCTCAGAACGTAAAAAGCTACAGTAACACCCCCCTTTGTGGTTAGCCATATTGAGATGGCTATTATACTTTACATCTCTAAAAATGCTTATATAGTTATTTCCCTTACAAACTCGAGCAACGCCGGGCGATACTGCTAGTATTGTATAAAAGATCGTGGGTAATGCCAAAACGATGCGAAGTTAATGCCAGGTAAATCACAAGAAAACAAATATGTGAATTAATGTAGTTTTACTCTGTATTCAATATTTCGGGGTTATGACCTCCCCCCCTTTTCAAGAAAGTGACGAATGGTGCCGATGTGCATGTTTTGGCCTTACCCACGACCTTTTATACAACATATATATATATATGTGTGTGTGTGTGTGTATCTATTTGTCCCAATCAACATTGCTTGACAAGCGATGTCGGTGTGTTTACGTCCCCCGTAACTTAGCGGTTCGGCAAAAGAAATGGGACAATAAGTACTAGGCTTACAAAGAACAAGTCCTGTGGTCCATTTGCCAGACTAAAAGTGGTGTTGCAGCATGGCCACAGTCAAATGACTGAAACAAGTAAAAGAATAAAAGGGGTCGGAGTGGCTGTATGGTAAGAAGATTGCTTCCGCTCGTTGACTGAGATCAGTGTTGCTTTCGCTCCCAAAGGAATTTTATCGTTTAATATCGGATGTATTACTGTTGGACAATACTATTGTATTGTTGGATTGTTATCATTACTCTTTTACTCTTTTACTTGTTTCAGTCATTTGACTGTAGCCATGCTGGAGCACCACCTTTAGTCGATCAAATCGACCCTGGGACTTATTCTTTGTAAGCCCAGTACTTATTCTATCGGTCTCTTTTGCCGAACCGCTAAGTGACGGGGACGTAAACACACCAGCATCGGTTGTCAAGCAATGCTAGGGGGATAAACACAGACACACAAACACACACACACACACATATATATATATATACATATATACGACGGGCTTCTTTCAGTTTCCGTCTACCAAATACACTCACCAAATACACTTTGGTCGGCCCGAGGCTATAGTAGAAGACACTTGCCCAAGGTGCCACGCAGTGGGACTGAACCCGGAACCATGAGGTTGGTAAACAAGCTACTTACCACACTGCCTATCATTGTTGAACTTTGCGCCTATCATTGTTGAACTTTGTGCTCTTGCCCGGTATATCGGGTGACAGAAATTGTTATTTCTTTTTGTAGCCATTGTGGCTATTTTAAAACAAAATACTACGAAAAAATTGGACTTGCTAAAGTCGTTTTAGACTTCATATTTGTGTACCGTCCCCTCCAGGGGCGGGATTTGAACTATCGTCGAAAAATTTATAAACTGTTTTTGCGAAAAGTTGTTGTAGATTTTCCTTGTGGAAAACCGATATTTGTGTTATATTTTCTTGTGTAATTAATTTCGGTCGAATATGTCGGTCAAAATTATACATGAAAAATGCACTCACGAAGAGAATAATGTTAACCCCGCAAACAAGTTTTCGGTGGTTGCCGCTGTGGCAACCGGAAACAGATATTCCTGCGGAGAAGCTACAAGAATATTTTAGGAGAATTAAAGAGGAGGATGGTGATATAAAAATATCACCCTCCTCTAAGACGGTTGAAACGGACCGAAAAACAATAATATTTAAATCGTTCTGTCCGAAAAACAGACGATTTAAACATCTCGAAAAAGAGAAAATTGAAAATTGTCTTGCCCCGATTTGGAAGAACATAACGTATATTGCGAGGGGCAAAACATATGGCACTGTTGAGGTGCGTTTCACGTCTGAGGAAAAGGCCCTCGGGTACTCTGTGAGCCCCTGAAAAAAGATGTGGTGCTTCTGCCAACCTACATTGTAAGAGGGACTTCTCGTGTAAAGGTGACAGAAGTGCCACCAGAAGTAGACGCGAGAGAGGTGATGGCCGCCCTGTTGTTTAACAGGGCAGACAAGATCCAATCTCTCCAGATTACATGCTCTGCCTCCCAGAATTCGCTCGGGCAGAGCATCTCAGCAATCATTCAGAGGGTCCATGAAGACATTGAAATGCTTCCAGACAGGGTACTCGAGGGTGAGAATATTGTATTGAGAATCTCACGAATATTTTTTTTCTGAAACTCGAGGTCAATATGTTCCACATTTTCTGTGCAAAACTCTTGAAAACACTGAAAATGAGAGACGTCTCGGGCCGTAGTTTGTGCGGCCTATGCTCTAGGTCACACGCACACACACGCACACGCACACACACACACACATACACACACATATATATATATATTTGTTGTTGTTATTGCTTGTTCCTTCTCGAGCCATGCCTGGCTCATAAGGGCCCGTTTTTCGGTACCATTGGCGTAAAGGTTCCCCACCTAAAAGATGCAAGAGGAGAGAGTGAGAGAAAGTCGTGACGAAAGAGTCAGTAGAAAGAGCCGTTACCTTCTGCCGAAGCCACGTGAAGCTTAGGTGCTTTTTGAATCGACGACAGGTAGGCGTTTTATATTTTTGGGAGCTTAGTGAGGTTTATTGCTTGCTTTTAATGTTTTTAGCATTTAATGTTATTTAGCATTAATATTTTTTAGCAGGTAATAGACTTCACTTTGCTCCGGGTATTTTTTCCTGCCTGTTGTCGGGTATAAAGACTCACTTTGCAGTGAGAATTTTGTTTTTTGAGGAGGCGTAGCCCCTCCTCAAAAATTAATTCAAATTGGATTTACCAAGAAGCACCAAGGATATTCAAGGACTGTTTTTTTGGATATACCAAGAAGCACCAAGAGTAACCAAGGATTGTTTTCGACGCTTGGCCAGGAGTACCTTTTCGGCCAAAAAATTAATTCCTTTGCCAAATTTGAACTCTCTTGCTTCCAGCTATCTTTTATTTAAAAAAGAACTCTTTTTGAACTGTCATTTTTATTGTAATTCTTCTCTTCTGTTGTGTTTTCTCTTCTCACTCTTTCTATCGTATTTATTTTTACACCTGATGAACTTTTATTGGATTCCGTTACAAAATGGCAAAGGAACTTGTTGTGTGGGACCTAGCGCCTCCCAAAAAATACTTGAAGGAGCTAGAGGACAAGACCGTGGTGTTGAGGACTTATTCAAAGTCGCTCAACACCATCGCTGTTTTTCCGAAGGCAACTATCATTAACGAGCTGGCAGACTATATGCCAGCCGTTAAATACATTGCACGGGGAGTCAAATACGCAACGGTTTGGTTGCTGTTTGACTCCCCTAAAGCAGCTTGCGACTTTGCAAGCAAGCCCATTGCTGGGCAAGGAGATTTTGTTTCTCCCTAACTACAAGGGAGAAAATTTGTTGAGAGCGTGGATCTGCGGCCTACCACCCGGCATTGAACCCGAGTGGATAGAGGACTCTATCCGCCGGGGTCTGGGTGGTAGCAGCGCCAAGCTCCTAAATGTGAAAATACAGCCTGCGGCTGATTGGGAGGGATCAAAGGCCACTTTGACCCTATGGACCCAATCAGCCAAAAGTCTGGTCTTGCCGGACTTTCTGAGGATGGCCGGGTACAGGTATCCGGTGTTGCTTGAGGGACGCCCCCCCCCCACCCAAGTGTCACCTGTGTCTGGAGACCGGCCACATTAAGAAGAACTACCCCAGGGACCAAAGTAGGATCCTGGAGCAGTTGATATCGGAGCCTCTCCCTACCCCCCCCCAATGGAGGGAGAGAAACAGAGTGAGGAAGCAAAGACTTCCTCTAAAAGAAAAAGAAAAGTGGGGAGCAATGGCGACCCACCAAAAGACCTGGAAACTGCGGGAGAAGAGAACCCGGTGTGTGCAACTCCAGAACCTCAACCTCCCGTGGCCCAAGGCAAAAAGAAGAAAAAAAGAGAAACGGAACGCCGCCGGCGGATTGTGATACGCAGACGGCGTCTCCCAAGGGACAATTTGTGGAAAAATGTGTGCTCCTCTTTTTCAAAGGAGGAACAGTGGAAAATACAATGCGTAAAATGAGAAAGGGAGGCCATTGGGAGGGACTTCGGTCCTGCACGGAGGACCCTGAGTGGCCTTCGCAGCTGGCTGCGGAGGTCATGGGGAGGGGTAATCTAGGCAGGATCGTAGGTTCCTTCTCGATGGACTCATTCCAAATTATACCTTTGGACCACGACCTGACCAGCGATTATTGCCTCGGTGAGGCAAGAGCGATGGTCGGCCGGGTTACATAGGCCTATTGAACATTTTGTGTAATAATTTATTGAATTTTTTGTCAAATTTTGAAAAAAGAACAATGTCTTAGAGAAGCGAAAGATGGTGGGCGCTTTCGTCTTCTCCCATCACCATCTTCATCCATCACCATCATTCATTAATGTTTTTTGTCCAGCCCGCAGCTACACTTTGTACTGCCCTAGTGGCAAATCTTATGAAATAAAGTAGCTTGCTAACTAACCTCATGGTTCCGGGTTCAGTCTCACTGCGTGGCATCTTGGGCAAGTGTCTTCTGCTATAGCCCCGGGCCGACCAATGCCTTGTGAGTGGATTTGGTAGACGGAAACTGAAAGAAGCCTGTCGTATATATATATATATATATATATATATATATATATATATATTATATATATATATATATATATATATATATGTATGTATGTGTGTGTTTGTGTGTCTGTGCTTGTCCCCCTAGCATTGCTTGACAACCGATGCTGGGGTGTTTACGTCCCCGTCACTTAGCGGTTCGGCAAAAAGAGACCGATAGTATAAGTACTGGGCTTACAAAGAATAAGTCCCGGGGTCGATTTGCTCGACTAAAGGCGGTGCTCCAGCATGGCCGCAGTCAAATGACTGAAACAAGTAAAAGAGTAAAAGATATATATATATAGGTGCAGGTATGCCTATGTGGCTTTTTGGGTTCAGTTCCACTCTGCACCATCTTGGGCAAGTGTCTTTTACTATAGCTCTGCCCGACCGTTGCTTTATGAATGAATTTCATTGACAGAAATTGTGCGGAAGCTTTTTGTATATGTATATATGTGTATGTATGTATGTGTGTGTGTGTGTTTGTGCATGTTTGTGCAATGTATTTGTCTCCCACCCCCGCTGCTTGAGGACCAGCATTGCTTTGTTTACATCCTTGTAAATTATCTAATCGGCAAGGAAACCAATAGAACATGTACCAGGCTCCAGTCACGGTAGTTAGTTATGTACCGTAACTACTGAGATTAATTAGTTCGACTTCAAGGCGCCTCCAAGTGCAATCGCAGATCGATGATTGAAAGAAGCAAAAGATAAAAGACATTCAACTTAACTGCAAATCTACCAAAGTACGGTGACCCTACATTAGTTCAGAAAAATACATTTTCTATTTTGAAATCATTAAACGTACTATCGGTGATTGGTTCAAACAGAATGTTTAGGCAGCCATGTTAATACCGAGTTCTTTCATAATTACAACGAAAGCGTGAAGTAGAGATATATTTTTCAAATATACAAACAGATAAAATCTAATTAAAGAATTGTGTTTGTGAAAAACATTAAATTTAATGCGTACGGTCCAGTACACCAATATTTTTAAAATTCAGTTATAAAAGCTTTTAGTTGAAATGGAAATTTGAGAAATAATCCTGATCAATTATTTGTGTATGTCACATACAGAAGATATAAATAGTCTCACATCGAATTTTCATAATTTCTGCTTGGCTATTCTTTAGGAAAGTATCGATAGATGACAAGCTGTATTGACACAAGGGCAATGTTGGTTAAGTACTTGTAAATTTTTAAACGTAATTAGTGACTTAAAATGAAGTAGTTTCAAATGAGAATTGAAATTGGTTCAGAGATTCGCCATTGCGCCAGTAGAGATTTCATCATATTTATATAAGATATTATTTAAAAATTACTGCCAAAAAAATATTGAAATACACATAAATATAAATTATAGATAATGAAACAAGAGAAATAAATCATAAAAATGGAACAGAGAGGATAAAGAGATTCACAGAGGGGGAAAAAAGACAAATGAATAAAGAGCTAAAGAATAAAATAAACAGAGATTAGATGAATAGATTAGACAAAAGATACAATAAAGAGCAAATAAATGGATAGACATATGACGACATATCAGGGGGGAAATAAGCAAGACTAAATATCAGTGTACTCAGGTGTTATTCCGATGTGATGGCTTGCTATCACTTCCATTTATCAATTTTATAAAAATGTTCAAAAACTACGTCTATATCCTCCAGTGTTAACAATATTGATTCTATCTTCAAAGACACTCACTTTCTATGTTGGCTATCAGCGGTTGTATTCTTACAAAACTTTAACCTTTAAATTGACAACAATTTAACTGTTAAATTCTAACTGGCACCAAAACCTCTCCTCTAGTCGTCAAAGATATATAGATTTCTATAACATATATTTGATACAATAGTATTAATAAATAGTAATGCTCAGTCATATAGGAGACGTGTCCAAAAAGTTATGACATCCATCTTAAAATTTCCTACACCTCGTTTTATTTAATACAGTTGACTATACTAAGTGTTGACGTCAACATAGTAAGAGTTGTCAACTACAGAAACAACTACTGGTTTCCCTGTGAGAACGGATCCGTGATACAAATTTTAGGTAATATAATCAAATGTATTCTGTTGTGTCTGGGGAGAGTCATTTTCTTTTTGTGCCTTATAATATAACACACTCACCGGTAAAATATCCACTTTTTACATATTTTTATTTTCCGAAAATTTTCGTTGCGCCTTGCAACCTTTTCAATAGTCTTGAGTCAAGACTATCGATAAGTTTGCAAGATGCAACGAAAATTTTGGGAAAATAAAAATATGAAAAAAGTGGTAATTTTACCGGTGAGTGTGTTATGTTATAAGGCACTAAAAGAAAATGACTCTCCCCAGACACAACAGAATATGCTTCAACACACGAACTCATATAAAGAATCTTGCAAACCAAATCCCAAAACGAAATATAATCAAATGAAATTATGATTGAAATACTATTCAGAATAGAGACCAGTTATCTTAAGTTGCTGTGCCTTTATTCTGGTAAAATAGTAAAACATTTCAGTGGTTGAACGATTAATAGGGAAGTTCATTTATAGCAAATATGGTGTCTCTATATTCAATATATTAGGGCGGCGAAATGGCAGAAACGTTAGCACGCCGGGCGAAATGCGCAGCCGTATCTCGTCTATCGTTACGTTCCGAGTTCAAATTCCGCCGAGGTTGACTTTGCCTTTCATCCTTTCGAGGTCGATAAATAAAGTACCAGTTACGCACTGGGGTCGATGTAGTCGACTTAATCCCTTTGTCTGTCCTTGTTTGTCCCCTCTATGTTTAGCCCCTTGTGGGTAGTAAAGAAATATATATTCAACATATTGGTTTCAAATTTTGGCACAAGGCCTGCAACTTTGGGAAAAGGGTAAGTCGATTACAGCGATCCCAGTGCTTAACTAGTGCTTGCTTTTCGACTCCGAAAGGATGAAAGGTAACGTCGACCTCGGCGGAATTTGAACTCAGAATGTAGTGACGGACAAAATGTCGCTACGCATTTTGCCCGTCGTGCTAACGATTCTGTCTGCCCGATCAACAAATATATTCTTTTCTACTTTAGGCACAAAGCCCGAAATTTTGGGGGAGGGGGGCAGTCGACCCCACTACGTAGCTGGTACTTAATTTATCGCCCTCGAAAGGAGAAGAGACAAAGTCGACCTCGGTGAAATTTGATCTGAGAATGTTATGACGGATGAAATGCCGCTAAGCATTTTGTTCGGCGTGCCAACGATTCTGCCTGCTCGATCAATAAATATATTGAAATATACTAATTATTGTAGTTAATAATTATAACAGTTAAGTAGTGTATCTATCTTCATGTAATAAGGCAGTTTTTAGGATTCTAAGACGTTTAAATTTCTTCCCTGACCTGGACAAGACGCTGATCCGTCGCTGGATTACTCATTTTTGCCAGCTGAGTGGACCAACATGAAATGAAATGCTTTACCCAAGCACACGATGCATCAACCGATCCAGGGATAGAAAGCACAACGTTATCTTATGATCATGCGTGCAACATCGTCACCACTAAACCAAGACCCTCCACCAAGTTCCCGTAATATTATCAAGCGTAATTACAACCGAAGCACCAGTAAGAACAGACAGATGAATTACACGTTTGACATCTTTAGAGATGTAAAGAACTTACATAATTGTATGTTTGTTATTCATCTCCTAAAACATCTGAAACTTCATGTTATTCAAACGTTCCATTGATTTTTAAACGTCATATTATATAGTACACAGCGATAGAATCACAAACTATACACAGCTTCAATAAGACATTTACTTGCATGAGTGAATTTATATATTTGATTGTATAAATACTTAAAACCAATACGTGTTGAGAATTGATTATTTTTATCGCTGTATCGAACAAACTCATTGCCAATCTTCCACCCACACCAGTTGTTTTTTAATATCCTGTGGCCTCTCAACTGTTATAAAAAGTTCGCTGCTTTTTACTCAAACGATGGCTCTAGTCTCCTCCTTATTAAAACAATGTTCCTTTGTTCAATATTTCCACATCACACCGTTCCCGGCGTTTTTAAACCTTTATGTTTTTATTCCCCTCTACACTCTTTAACATGTTTTTAAATTTCATCTCTTCAAACGAAATATTCACCGAATTGCTTCGCTTAATGTCTTATCAGTTTGCAGGAAATCCACAACAGATTCTCTTTAATGTTCTTTCAATCTATCAGTTTTATAGTGTCAACTATGTTCAACAGCGGATTATTATCATTATTATTATTATTATTATTATTATTATTATTATTATTATTATTATTATTACCACCGTCATATGAGGTATCAAAAGAGATGTCACTCTGTAGAGGACATCCTTTGAAGGGATGACATTTCCGGCAAGTGTTCACCTCTTTTTGGTTTGTTAAAATATATGTCCTTTTTTGCTCTGAAGTAAGAAATAAAATGTGAAGACTTAAAAGAGATGTAGCTCGATCTCTTTTATTTTTTATTACATCATAGCAAAGGAAATGTAATTTTAGATGTAGCTGTTATTTCATTAGCTTACTGAAAGAGGCGTGGGTGTCTCTTGTACGAGGTCGATGATGTCAGGGGGCACGTGGTGTGAGCAAGGAAGAGACTATAATGGATCACAAAAGGAGGGATTTGATAAAGTGTTTAGCACGAGATCGGAGAGATGAGCAAGTTGCTGTAGGTTTGGAGCTGGCAGAAACGTTAGCACGCCGGGCGAAATGCTCAGCAGTATTTCGTCTGCTGCTACGTTCTGAGTTCAAATTCTGCCGAGGTCGACTTTGTCTTTGATCCTTTCGGGGTCGATTAAATAAGTACCAGTTGCGAACTGGGGTCGATATAATCGACTTAATCTCTTTGTCTGTCCTTGTTTGTCCTTTCTGTGTTTAGCCCCTTGTGGGTAGCAAAGAAATAGGTATGAGAAGAGAGGAAGATATCGATAAAGGATGGAGAGATGCTGAATACAGCTAGGACTGTTTAGGAGAGTAGAGGTCGTTGTAGAACGAGAAGGGAAATGGATGGAAGCACTCCGTCGGTTACGACGACGAGGGTTCCGGTTGATCCGAATCAACGGAACAGCCAACTCGTGAAATTAACGTGTAAGTGGCTGAGCACTCCACAGACACGTGTACCCTTAACGTAGTTCTCGGGGATATTCAGCGTGACACAGAGAGTGAAAAGGCTGGCGCTTTGAAATACAGGTACAACAGAAACAGGAAGTAAGAGTGAAAGAAAGTTGTGGTGAAATAGTACAGCAGGGATCACCACCATCCCCTGCCGGAGCCTCGTGGAGCTTTAGGTGTTTTCGCTCAATAAACACTGACAACGCCCGGTCTGGGAATCGAAACCGCGATCCTATGACCGCGAGTCCGCTGCCCTAACCACTAGGCCATTGCGCCTCCACGAGAAGGGAAATAAAGAGATGATGAAGGGCAGATTTGATTAGAGGCTTTAGGCAATCATTCAAATAGCCTCCTTTCGTATGCAGTCTAAGTGTGTGTACGTGTGCGTGCATGCATGCATGCGTGTGTGTATGGCAGCGGTACCATTCCTAAGATCTCATCGGGTCACCTATATGCACCACATTTGTACATTGCAAAGCGTCAAAATGTTGTCAAAGCTGAAGTAGTTTCCAGTCCTAACAGAAATCCCAGACTTATTTTTAGATGCATATCGGCCATTGATAGATACAGAAGTTGATGCGAGAGACAGTTAAGAAAGCGAGATCTAATAAGCGTGCATTTCTTACTTCTTTATTGCCCACAAGGGGCTAAACATAGAGAGGAGAAACAAGGACAAAGGGATTAAGTCGATTACATCGACTCCAGTGTGTAACTGGTACTTAATTTATGGACTCCGAAAGGATGAAAGGCAAATTCGACTTCGGCGGAATTTGAACGCAGAACGTAAAGGAAAATGAAATACCTATTTCTTTACTACCCACAAGGGGCTAAACATAGAGGGGACAAACAAGGACAGACAAAGGGATTAAGTCGATTACATCGACCCCAGTGCGTAACTGGTACTTATTCTATCGACCCCGAAAGGATGAAAGGCAAAGTCGACCTCGGCGGAATTTGAACTCAGAACGTAACGGCAGACAAAATACGGCTACCCATTTCGCCCGGCGTGCTAACGTTTCTGCCAGCTCGCGCCTTCAAGCGTGCATTTCTGTGAGTGTGCGTTGCTCTGTGTGTGTGTGTGTGTGTGTGTGTGTGTGTGTGTGTGTGCGTGTGTTGGTGTGTGTGTGTGTATGTGTGTGTGTGTATGTGTGTGTGCATTGCTGTGTATGTGTGTGTATGCGCCTGCGCGTGTGTGTTTGTATGAGTGTGCGTGTGCATGCGTGTATGTGTCTGTATGTGTGTGCGTGTGTGTGTTCATGCGTGTGTTCGTATGTGTGTGTGTGTGTAGTTACTGTTCCGTTAAAGTAAGACGAACGAAAAAGAATACTCCACCCACTGAGAGATAAATATTTAATGTACACTGAATCAAAATAAGAGCTACTAATAGTTTCATGCTATGGAAACACTTAGTTAAGCAGATCTTTATAACATACCTTATGTCTCCAAGCAATCTATGTGCTCCAAGGGTACGTAACTCTAATTTTCTTTCCTTCCTTTGACAGTTTTTTTTGTCTTCTCTTTTTATTCTCATTCAATTTTTTGTATCAACATTCGTCTCGTTTTATCTCATAGTTTCTCATGTACCAGCGTCCTGATTTTTAAATAAAAAAAAGTGCCCAGAGTGTGAATATTACTTGAACACACAAGGCACGTTACAAAGGTGGCTGTGTGGTAAGTAGCTTGTTTACCAACCACATGGTTCCGGGTTCCGGGTTCAGTCTCACTGCGTGGCACCTTGGGCAAGTGTCTTCTACTATAGCCTCGGGCCGACCAAATCCTTGTGAGTGGATTTGGTAGACGGAAACTGAAAGAAACTCGTCGAATTATGTATATATTTATATATATATATGTGTGTGTGTGTGTATGTTTGTGTGTCTGTGTTTGTCCCCCTAGCATTGCTTGACAACCGATGCTGGTGTGTTTATGTCCCCGTTACTTAGCGGTTCGGCAAATGAGACCGATAGAATAAGTACTGGGCTTACAAAGAATAAGTCTCGGGGTCGAGTTGCTCGATTAAAGGCGGTGCTCCAGCATGGCCACAGTCAAATGACTGAAAACAAGTAAAAGAGAGTAGAGAGTCTCAATGACATGGAACTCTTATTTTAATACAGTGTACTTTAAATGCTGTGTGTGTTTGCGTGTGTGTGAGACAGAGGGAGCATGTGTGTATATAAGTGTATGCAGTCTGTTGTAGCAACATGTGAGCTCTTAAGAGTTCAGAAGAACGCGTGATAGAAACTTAAGCGATAGAAACGAGTTCCGTAAACAGAGTAGTTGAGTCGTCGGGCAGCAGTGAGAAAGAGACAGAGAAAGAGGAAGGGGAAGAGAGACAGAGAAAGAGGAAGAGGAAGAGAGAGAGGGAAGAGGTAGGAGAGAAAGACAGAGAGAGACAGTTTGCAATTTGACGGAGAAATTTTACTCTCCATAAATATATCAAACTCCAAAGAATAACACTTTTCAAGGGAAACCTATTCGAAATCCAATGTAAAATATATAACGTTCTTTCTAACGAGATAGGTCTAGCGTTTAATGTTGCAGGCATTAACAACAAATCGTCCTGTATTTACCATAATAACATTTCTTATAATAGTCAAAACATCATACAGCAGAATGGTCACAATCACACGGCTGTCAAAATAACATATTCACTTTGACAAACATGTTAGCAATCTGTGCATCAGCCGTAGTATAATTTAATGTAATATATGTATATAAAAAATATATTCGAAGTTGATTGAAAACGTGTTCAATATTTTAGTTATATAGTTTTTCGCCGTGTACATGCAGCAATGTTAACTGTGTATCAGGCATATATATATATATATATGTGTGTGTGTGTGTATAGACAGATAGATAGATAGATATATAGATAGATAGATAGATAGATAGATAGATACATATAGATATAGATATATATGTAGGTAGATAGATAGATAGATAGACATAGATAGATAGATAGATAGATAGATAGAGATAGATAGATAGATAGATAGATATAAAACATATAGAGCATTCTGGTTAATAAGATATTGCCAACAGAATTAATATCCATTACAAATAAAATAATCGATCAGAAACACCTCGTGCACCTATCAACGTACTGGAGATCATCTACATTCAAATCATCTGATACATATATGATAGATAGATAGACAGACAGATAGAGAGAAAGACAGAGAGATAGACAGAGAGAGAGAGAGGAGAGAGATTAAGACAGACAGACGGATGGACGAACAGACGAACGGATGGATGGATGAATGGATGGATAGATAGACAAATATATATCAGGTATATATGGAGATATGTAAATATGTATGCGCGTTATATTTGTCTATCTCTCACTTTCTCTATCCCCCTCTCTCTCTCTCTCTCTCTACCTAACTCTCTATACATGCATTTATGTATGTGTATAAATATATATATATACATATATATATATATATATATATATATATATATATATATATATATATGTATATATGTTCGTGTGTGTGTGTGTGTGTATATATGTATCTTGTGTATCAGATTGTTCAAAAATTCTATAAAAATATTCTATATCCAGATTAACAGTCACATTAAACATGTCTTGGATACCAGGCGGTATAATTACCAGTTTGGTGAGGCGAAATAACCAATTTGCCAATATAACAATAGCTTGCTTAAAGCAGAACCATAATACAGTAGACGGCGTCGGATACATTTTTGGTTTGCTTTCTCTCCTAACTTCAAAATGTATCTATCGCATGGCTCCCGCAATACACCACAATGTATTAATTTAGATAATGTTCCGCTCAGAATAATACATCTAATATATCATAAACAGAGTGAAAGTGCCTTCTGTTAATGCAACAACCTACAGCGATTTTTTCAATGAAAGCATAAATCTTTCTGTGTATCTCGTTGTAATTGCTAACACCGGATGAACTCTTTGAAACAGTCTGTACGACAGCCCTGTTATTATACATGGCTATATTACCAGAATTTGTACAATTAGGAGTATATTTGAACATAACGTTATGGTCAGCTGCAAAATTCAACGAAGCGCTGGGCCATTCGTTCAGAAATAATTAGAAATACGGAAAATTGTTTTTATGAGAAATTTGCTGCTATATCTAGTATTTATGATCTTCGATTACATAGATTTAGTTGTCATATTGCTGCGATTGATCATTATGATGAGGTTGATTTATATAATATCGCAGCAAATCTAACTTGAAATTCCGCTTTAAATACTGCTTTGTCATTTATTATAATGCCTAATAGGATACATACATAGATATACACATATATACATAAATATAAACATTTATACATATATGTATATATGTATTTATATACATATATGTGTACATGCATCTATGTATCCATTTATCTATCAATATATATATATATTATATATTTATGTTTATATTTATATAAATACATATATATATATTCGTACATATATATTCATATGTATGTATATGCATCTATTTATATGTATATATATATATATATATATATACCCATATATATATATCTTCGTGTGTGTATATATATATGTATATATATATATAACTATATATTTATATATATATATATATATATATATATATATATATATATATATATATATATATATATATATGTATGTATATAATATAATATTCTCCCACTTGTTTCATTCATTCGATTACGGTCATGCTGGAGCAGCGTCTTGACAGGCTTGGGCAAACAATTCAACCCAGAATGTATTTGCCGAAGCGCTAAGTTACGGGAACATAAACAGACCAACACTGGTTGTGAAGATATTGTGGTGAGCAAACAGAAAGACACATGCACATATATATATATATTCACACACTTCAACTTTTGCAATATCGGCAATTACTACGACGTTTTTGCTTGCTCACCTTCGTCAGATTGG
>NC_042997.1:195750305-195767805 GCF_006345805.1 Octopus sinensis | reverse complement strand
CCTTAGTTCCCGGAGTCTTCTATTTCGTGTTGTGTCATTTGAGACTTAGTGCAGATTCTTCTCGCTAGGTTGAAGGGGAATTTTGGTCTTTGTGTGTTTTGGGTGATTGGAGGTGAATAGAAGGTATTGTTTAGAGTCAGTGGTTTGTAATGGATGTCAGTTTCAATGTTGACGCCTTTTTTAATGATTAGGATGTCAAGAAAAGGGAGTTGGTCCTGACTATATTCCATTGTGAATTGAATGTTGTTATTTACACTGTTGATAAGGTTTTTGAAGTCTATAAGTTTGGTCGAGTGTGTGGGACCATAGGATGAGGCAATCATCTAAGTAGCGTTTCCCAGTTCTCCAACAGGTATTTGTGGAAAGACTGGCCGTACTTATATTTGGATTTTTCATAGATATGTGATTCCAGGTAGGCCATCACCAGGTTTTGCATAGGTAGGTGCAACTTCGTACCCATTGCAGTACCTGAGACCCTGTCTGTAAGTGTTTTGTGGAAATACATGAAGTTGTTTTGCAGAATAAATTTGAGGCCCTCAATTATGAATTCTTTTTTAATTCTTTCCGGGATCTCATTGGGATATTTATCCAGCCAAATTTAATGGCTTCCAGTCCAATTCATGTATAGTTATATATGTATATGCATTGTCTATATATATATATTAATTATGTACTGCGTATGTATATTGCATGCATATATGTGGTATGTATATTGCTTACATGCTGTATGTGTATATTGTATGTGTGTATATATATGCTAGGTGTATTTTGTGTGATATTTATATTATGTATTATGTGTGCGTGTGTGTGTGTGTGTGTGTGTGTGTGTGTGTGTGTGTGTTGTGTGTGTATGTTGTGTTATATATCTGTATGTTATATATAGATACATATTATATTTGTGTGTGTGTATATGTGATATATGTGGGTGGTTGTGTGTGGGTGTGTGTGTTCTGTGTGTGTGTGTGTGTGTTTTTGTTTGTATGTGGTGTGTGTTTGTTTACTATGTTGTGTGTGTGTGTGTTGTTGTGTGTGTGTGTGGGTGTGTGTTGTTTTGTGTGTTTGTGGTGTGTGTATATATATGTGTGTGACAAACAGACGCTATCTGACCAGCGGGCACGGACACATCTATTCACACCCTCATACTAACCTCCTGATAACCCCAAAATCATTCATGCATAAAGGGGAAGTATACACCACATTGGCTACTTCCTCTGTTCTCTCAGTTCAGCCTTTCTGCTAATCCCAACAGGTCAGTAAAAACATATTCTCGCCTTGTACTTAAATATTCTGAGATGTATAAAAAAGCCATTCTAATTTTTGCTGTCAAAAGGCTGTATATATATACCGAAGATTGTATTATAATACATGTAATGTGACAATTTGCGACAACCAATAATTAACGCAACCAATTCCCAATAATATATTGTTTTATCCTTTTCTGCCAATTTTCCCAAATATTCTCATCACACTATTGAACTTCTCTGTTACCAAACACTATATCTATACATGTAAGGTGACAATTATGTATAAAAAAACATTTTTGAATCATAATATCCAATGTGACAAATGTAAAAACCTTTTTGAATGCATAATACTCAATGTGACAATTATGTAAAAACCTTTTTGAATGCATAATACTCAATGTGACAATTATGTAAAACCTTTTTGAATGCATAATACTCAATGTGACAATTATGTAAAAAACTTTTTTTTGAACCCATATTATTCAATGTTCCCTTAAATGTAACTTTTGACAATCTTTTACCAAAGAGTGAAACCGGTTAAGTAAATAAACATCGTTTAAATTGCATTTTCAAACCTTTTTTTTCTTATATATATATATATATATTATATTATATATATATATATATACAATATATCATTATTGTGTGGTTGAAATGTGTGATGAATTAAACTCTCCAATCGGTCAAGACAACTTTACATCACCGCCAAATTTATCAAAAATGTGTGTGTGTGTATAGATATATATATATATATAGTTCTTTTCTACTCTAGGCACAAGGCCTGAAATTTTGGGGGAAGAGGCCAGTCGATTAGATCGACACCAGTAAGCATCTGGTTCTTTATTTATCGACCCAGGCTGAAAGGCAAAGTCGACCTCGGTGGAATTTGAACTTAGAACATAAAGACAGACGAAACACTGCTAAGCATTTTGCCCGGCGTGTTAACGTTTCTGCCAGCCCGACGCCTTAATATACAAATAATAGTCTTCCATATAAACTTTTCCATACTAAAACTTCAAAGATTTTGCTTTTTCATGTGTATGCGCGCGTGTGTGTTTGTGAGTGAGTATCTGTATGTGGGTGGGTGAATGTGATTGTGTGAGTGCGTGCTTGTGGGGTGGGGTGGGGTGGGGTGCATGTGCAGGGAAGAAATTGTATGTGAGACTAGACTATGGCGTCTTTCCTACAAAGATTAGTAATATAGCATATATGATTTGAAAATTTTATTTTCTGATAATCATCGACGTTTCTTAACCATGACATGACACAATCTTACAGTTCTTATGAAATAATCGTTTTGCTTTCCACATAAAGTAATCTGTAAAATTGTTCCCCGGTTTGAAAGTAATGTATGAATTTATAAAGAAATTAGAACGTAAAACATTCATGGCTTTCTCAGGAGTATAACTGAGGCAAAAGAAGAAAGAGGATTTCGAAAAAGCCGTCAATATACTGACTCACTAGAAAAGGCGACGAGCTGGCAGAAACGTTAGCGCGCCGGGCGAAATGCTTAGCGGTGTTTCGTCTGCCGTTACGTTCTGAGTTCAAATTCCGCCGTGGTCGACTTTGCCTTTCATCCTTTCGGGGTCGATTAAATAAGTACCAGTTACGCACTGGGATCGATATAATCGACTTAATCCAATTGTCTGTCCTTGTTTGTTCCCTCTGTGTTTAGCCCCTTGTGGGTAGTAAAGAAATAGGTATTTCGTCTGTCGTTACGTTCCGAGTTCAAATTCTGCCGAGGTCGACTTTGCCTTTTATCCTTTCGGGGTCGATAAAATAAGTACCATTTACGCACTGGTGTCGATGTAATTGACTTAATCCCTTTGCCTGTCCTTGTTTGTCCCCTCTATGTTTAGCCGCTTGTGGGCAGTAAGGAAATATATACTGATTCACTAGTTTAGAGCGCATGTCTTATCATGTTTTTTTCATTTTTTCTCTTTTCGCTTAACTCTCAAATAGTACCAAAAGAATGAGAATTACCCAATTTTCGTGTTGCTATAATTGCACAGATGATTTGTTTATCACGATCAAATAAATGCATGTACTGTACATTAGTTCACTCCCTCCATCAAATTGACATTTGCCTTTATATGTGCACGATGTGTCAGACGACAAATATTGAAATGATCATGATCGTAGAACAGCCTAACACGATGTGATTTGCCTAAGAACAAAAATCTCCGCCCGGTGCGAGAATCGAACCCAGATCTCGTATTCGTGTGTGCAACACCCTAACCACCAGGCCACTCGCCCTCACTACTCACGGGTACCAGACTTACAATACATTGCGGTCTCTCTTGAGTAGTAATAAAGTTGCAATTATTTGGGAGTTACGAGTTATTTCATTTGTTTAAATGCTGTCTTTGTCTTCTTTATCACGCCTTAAGCCGTGCCAGAGCACGTTAATACTAAGTAAGGCTTGTCACGTTTATAATCTCCCGTAGGGCAGAAATAATAACATAAGTCAAATGAACTTAGCTCAACCTAGAATTGAAACTGTGTAATTGTCACGACACTGCAGGATGGCCTCTTTTACCGCAATCATTCTCACAGTTGTCTGTTCGATTCAATATTAAATTCCTTACATTGATTAAAGCAAAACGGCGCATTGTGTGTAAATGCGGGGAAGAACTGTGGATCGAAGCTATTTCAAAACATGACCGAGAGTTATTCTATTGATATCAGAAAGATAAAAGAAAGAAAAAAAATCGAGCTCAGCGGGGATTTGAAACCTGAACAGTATTTTGTCACGTGTTCTAGTAGACCTGTAACAATAACGTCATAACTATGATCTTGAAATACACACACATACACATACACTCGTACACCTATATATAAATTTGTGCAAGCTGTTACAGTAGCTGTAAGGCGGAACGTAGCTGCGATTGTTATTATTTTGCTTAGGGCGGTTATCGTAATGACATATATTTGCTTTCTTCCTGTTGAATATTAATATGATACGTATGTTAACTATTGGATAGAATATAGAACATAGCTACAACAGTTAGCTGCAATACAATGTATATGGATGGATCACTATGTGGACACCCTTATGCTAGAAATAGATCCACTATGGTCTTACCACTAAGAAATATGCTCAAGAAAAATTTAGCAATATATATATATATATACTAGCAGTATCGCCCGGCGTTGCTCGGTTTGTAAGGGAAATAACTATATAAGCATCTTTAGAGATGCAAAGTATAATAGCCATCTCAATATGGCTAACCACAAAGGGGGGGGGTTACTGTAGCTTTTTACGTTCTGAGATTTAATAATACATTTTCAGAGAGTTACTTCCCTTTTATATGCCAAAAAATGCATTAAAAATGGGAAAAATTGATGGTAATTTTTTTTTTAATCGTAGACTCATCGTAGACACGCGCTAATACCCAGAAGGGCTCGATATGACTCACGACTATAAGATACCCGGTTTTGGTTACACTGTACCGCAAAATGTGGGAGTAGTTAGGAATCTAAATCGTAGGAGACAGACAGCACACAACCTCACTTTTATATATAAGGATATATATGAATACATATCTAAACACACTCAAACACATACACATGCAAACACACATACATACGGATACATATATATATATATATGCAGAATGAGGAAGAGATAGAGATCACTTTCACGTTATCGCTACAGATTTCATATAAAATTTAGAGCCACCACCTGAAGTAACTTAAAAGTGTTTGCATCACACTGTTAACCCAGAAAAGAAGACACATAATTCACTTGTATATCTCTAATGTCTTTGGATGTATATTGTGCTTGCAAAACAAAATATAGAGTCCCTACCACCAATCAATTTGACATGTACATACATAATACATATATATATATAATATCTATATATTATATATTATATATATATATAATATATATTATATATATATAATATATATATATTATATATATATATGTATATATATATGTATATTTATACATAATATATAGATATATATGTGTATATATATATATGATATATATTTTATACAATATAATATATGTAACTATATATATATATAAATATATAGTATATATGTACTATATATATATATAAATATATATATATGTATACATATATATATATATATACTTATATATTATATTATACATACATATATACATATATTGATATATATATATATATATAACTATTATACTATATATACATACATCTATACATATATTTATACTATATATATATATTACATATATACATATATATATTATACATATATAAATATATATATCATATATATTATATATGTACACACACATATATATTATACATATATGCATACATAAATATATATATATATATATATATATATATACATATATATAAATGTACATATATATACTTATACTTTGATACTTTGATAGGTTTCGGCCATTATTGGCCCAGGCCATGTCTAACTTAATAGCACCACCTGGTGAAGTCTTTCAAGTCAGAATTTGGGCACTATGGCCCACTCAAGTAGAGAGTTATTGTTTACAGAGACATATCCGGGTGTAGGGGGTTTATCCGGGATTTCTTGAAGGAATCTGTCCAAAGACTTCTTGAACCCTATAGGGTCACTTTCTGTTTTAATGTGTTTTGGTGTAATGTTAAAGAGAGCGGGGCCAATTGAGGTGAAATAATTGTGCCGTATTGTTGTTATGAGATGAGAGTGCGATTTTTTTTTGGGCGGATGGCACGGGGCCCAAGCCTTGGATGTACCTTAAAGGTGATGCCAACATCATTTGGGCAATGCTGATGGAATATTTTCCACATCATGCAGATGATGTAGCGCGCTCACGACGACGTTGGAGAGAATAGAGTTTTAGCTTTTCTAGTCGACCCCAATAGTCGAGGCCTGTCATGCCATCTATCTTTTTTGTGATTGTCCTTTGAGGTGCTTCGACTTTTATGATACCTTGTATTGTGTGGGGAGACCACAGTGGACAACAGTATTCAAGGTGGGGTCGGGCAAAAGTGGAGAAGAGAAGGATAATGGTGTGGATATCTCTCGACTGGAAAGTTCTGAGAATCCAGGAACACATTCTGCGGGCCATGTCAACTTTGGTGTTTATATGAGTGGCCCAGCTTACGTTGTTGTCCACAATTACTCCCAAGTCTCTGATGTTGTTGGACGCCGCGAGAGTTTCACCTGAAGGAAGGGAGTATGGGAGTTTCAGGGCATCCTCTTTTCCAAAGTGGATTAGCTCAAATTTATCCTCGTTCAGCAGCATATTGTTTTTTTCTGCCCATTGGATAACAGCCAGTAGATCTGACTGAAGGCATGTCCGGTCACTCGCCTCATTTATGACCTTCTGTAGCTTGGAGTCATCTGCAAAGATTTTTATGTTGCTGTGCTTGATGATGTCATTAATGTCATTAATGTAAATGATGAAAAGAAGTGGGCCCAGCACAGTGCCTTGCGGAACGCCACTACTGACTTTGGCTGGGCTTGATTTTACCCCTTCAACTACAACATGTTGAGATCTGTCTGTCAGGAAACACTTCATCCATTTCAGTAACTTTCCAGAGACACCAATGTTGGATAGTTTTTTCAATAGGATCTTGTGATCCACCCTGTCGAAGGCCTTACTGAAATCAAGGTAGATGACATCGGTGTTGGAGCCCTCTCCCAAAGCTCTCAAAATGTCCTCAAAGTGATGCAGGAGCTGCGTTAGGCAGTCCCTTCCATTACGGAACCCATGTTGGTTGGAGATCAGCCGTCTGTTGCTTTCCAGAAATTGGGTTATTGAGAACTCACCACCCTCTCAAATACCTTGATGATATGAGAGGTGAGTGAGATCGACGGTAATTCACTGCAAGGGACTTGTTTCCCTTTTTGAAAACTGGGACAACACAGACTGGGACAGAAGGTTTTTTGGAATATAGCCAGCATCCAGTGAGTTTCTCCACAGATTAGCAAGGGGAGATGCAAGTTGGTGTCGACACACCTTCAGGACACAAGCAGGGAACCTATCGGGGCCTACTGCTGAATTGTGTTTTATTTCGTTTATCGCCGCTAAGACATCAGGGGCACTAAACGTTATGTCCGATATAGTGTGTTGGGGGTTGACATCACTGATACAGCCCAGATCGGCCATATCAGGATTGCTGAGAACAGAGCAGTATTGTTTCTGCAGTATCTCGGCCATGGATTTGGCATTATCTTGGAGAGTGCCAGTTTCGTCAATTAGAGGGCCTACAGTGGAGACAGTGACCCTGCGTTTCCTCCTCGCAAATGAAAAGAACACTTTGGGGTTGAGTTTGATTTTTTCAATGGCCCACTTCTCCTCAGCTGATCTTTGGTTATTGATGAGGGTCTTCATGCATTGTTGGAGGTTATATTTTTTGGATTCAAGCAGTGCGATAGCCGTCGAATGTGTGTGTTGCTGTTGGCAGTACTTTAGTTTGTTAATTTTTTTGTTTGTTCTTTTTATTTTTCTGATAATGGTTTTTCTGTTTTGGGGGATTCTGCACTTTTTGTTCACAGGTCTTGGTGGGGAGTGTTTTGCACATATGTCTGTGACGGTGTCTACAAAGATCTGCCAAGATGTTTTATGGTTGGTGGAGATGTGTGTATGTGTAAAGGACCAGTCAACATTTGATAGCTCGTTCCTGATTGCATCCCAGTTGGCTTATGGAGATCCATGTTGTCAAATGGGTGGGCTGGAGGAAGGTCACTAGGATTAGCTTTCGGCTTGTGGAATTTCATGTTACAGAGAACCATGTCATGGTCTGAAAGAAGGGTTTTTTCCACTGTAACGTTATGTATAGTGTTAGTGTGGTTACTAAACACTAGGTCCAAAATGTTCTGATGTCTTGTTGGTGCAAGGACAAGTTGGGACAAGAAAAACTCATTCGTAAAGTCGAAAAGTGACTCTGCTGCTTCTTTGTCAGCGGTTGAGGCGGGAGTGCTTGGTTTCAAACAGTTTGTAGTCCAGTCAACACAGGGTAGATTGAAGTCTCCCATCATGAGTATGTTGCTAGAATGGCACTGTTGAATAAAGCACTTAATGCTGTTGAGGCATTCTTTAAAGCACAGTATGGGTGTTTGGGGCGGCCTATAGAGCCCAATCACTGTCAGATCATTGGCTTTGTTGTGCACGGTGACTGATTCACAGTAGCCGTTGGAGAATATACTATTTCCATCTGCCGTAAATGAATCATGCAGGAAAATGGCAGTTCCACCCTTCCTCCTGCCGATACGATCCGCGCGGATGGTTGTGAAATTCTTCACTCTCACTTCGGCTTCCAAGTGGGAGTTGTCAAGGTGGGTCTCAGTGAGAATGAAGAAAGGGATGTGGTGTGAATGGTTACCAACCCAGTCTTCAATGAATTGGACCTTCCATTTTTGTGCATTGATGGAAGGGCTGACACCTTGTGCATTGAGTAGGAATGTGGAGGTTAGTGTAGTGGCTGGTTTTGACTGTTGCAGGGGGCTTGGATTTTTTGTGTGTGTTAGTGGCAGCAATGTGGGGATTGGTGCACTGGGGTAATAGCATAGGATGGTGTTGAGTGATGGCTAGAATGTTTTTGTGTATCTCTTTTGCCATGTTCAACATGGCTAAAAAAGAATTTTCCTGCTTAGGGAGCAGTTTTTGGCTGGAGGTGTGGTTGCACTGTTGGATAGGGTTGTAGTTTCCACTTTTGTTGTTGTTGTTTTTGTGTCTTCCTGAAAAGACTGGACCAGCATTACTGCAGCATGGTGTGTTTCTATTTTTATTGTTATTCAGGTTTGTGTGTTGGCTTGAGGCCCCGTTTCTGTTTGTGCGTCGGGTCCCTGGAAGATGAGTGAAGGGACAGTCACTCAGTAGACATGTTCTCTCACGTTGGGAATACCGGCAGATTTTGGGACTCCGAGTTTGTGTGTGTTTTGAATTTCGATTTACTATTTGGTGGTGTTGATGTTATGTGGGATGCGTGCTTTGGCCTTGGCCGGTAGTGCGTCTAGTGCCGGGTAGATGCGTGAAGATGCAGTCACTATTTGTGCAGAGTCTCTGGCGCAGTGAATAGCGGCATATTTGGGGATTTCTTGTTTGTGCCGTGGAGGGCGCATTCTGCTTCCTATGTTTCTTTAAGTTTTTGTTACTGCAGTAGTATTGAGGTGGTGATGTGGGGGAAGAGGGCAGTGGTTTCTTATTTGGTTTTCTGTTGGTATTTTTGGTGATAGAAGACGATGGTGGCAGCGGTGGTGATGATGATGATGATAATTGTGGTGGTTGCTGTGAGAGCGGTAAAAAGATACTGGCATTTAGTGAATCGTCTAGTAAGCTAGAGTTGAGGAGTGGCTGTTGTTGTTCTTTTTGCTGTGGCTGTTGTTGTTCTTTTTGCTGTGGCTGTTGTTGTTGTTGTTGTGCCTGACCGATGTCAGGGTCAGCCATTGTGCTGGGAACCAGGAGTGGCTCATTCTGTTGTTGTTGTTGTTGTGGCTGCTGATTTTCTAGCTGTTGTTGTTCTTGAACTGTGAAAATATGTAAAAGCTTTTCATAATGGCCTCTTATCAGTTTGAAAGATACTTCGATATGTTTCAACTTGCTACGAATCTGTTTGACGGATCGTGTGTTGACCACTTGTGATGTTTTTCGGCAATCTCATTCAAACACACATTTAGATTTTCTGTTTGGGAAAGAGAGAGCCATGTGTTTATTAAAACATCAATTTCGTTATCAGACCAATTTCGTCTGTTGCAGGCCTGCAAGTTAGTCATGTTTGTTTTTCTTTTGTTTCTTTTCCTTTTGATTTTTGAAAATATATATACTTTCTGGAGTTAAAGAAGTGTATATATATATAAATGTTCTCTCTTAAGGGTGTGAGTTTTTGATTATTTGGTTGTTTGAGGATATTAAAAGAAAAACAGGTGTATATAAATTTGTAGTTAAATGAAAACGTACTTACGGGTTTTAGGCAAACACGTGGTTACAAATATATAATATTTAAGGTCAGTTAGTTTTGAAGCTGTGTAGCTTGCTACTGACTCGGAGAGAAACAAATAGACGTCCGTCCAGTTCAACAGTTAATCACATATATATATACATATATATATATATGTACATATATAATATATAAATATATATTATATGTACATATATATATATATAAATATATATATATGTGTACATATATATATATATATATACTTATATATATATATACATACATATATACGTATATTTATATATATATATATATAAATATATGTATATATGTATGTAGATATATATATATAAGTATATATATATATATATATGTACACATATATATATATTATATATATATATGTACCATATATATATATTATATATATATATATGTACATAATATATATATTATATTATATGTGGATTAACTGTTGAACTGGACGGACGTCTATTTGTTTCTCTCCCGAGTCAGTAGCAAGTATGTATATATATACATATATACATACATAAATATATATATATACATATATACTATATAAATATATACATACATATATATATACATGTATACATATATATATATATATATATTATATATATAGATCTATATATATATTATATGTATGTATATATACATATATACATACATATATATATACATATATATATACATATATATATATACATATAACACATACGTATATATACATATATATATGCATATACGTATATATATGTACATATATATATATATATACATATATATATATGTACATATATATATATACATATATACTTACATATACTTATATATACATATATATATATATCAAAAGGATGTGTTATAATACTATTCCACTTATGCAAAAACAGTCATATACCAATAATCCTGCGGTGTCAACACCACTAAAATAAGTGTTGCTTGGTAACAAACACACCAAAGAAACCACAACTTTCAACACGTATACATTTATATACATACATACATACATATATATATACATATATATATACATATATATATATATATATAATATATATATATATATATATATATATATATATATATATATTATATATACATACATACACGAGTGTGTACCCAAAAGAAACCAGGTGTTAGCAATATTATTTTATTCATTTGGTTTTACATGTTTGGTCTTTTATCGCCTTCTAAGTATTCTTCATCCGAAGCAATGCATCGGCACAGACGCATTTTCCACTGTTGGAAGCAGTGTTGAAAATTTTACGAAGTAATGCCTTTGAATGCCTCCGCCGTTTCTTTTCTTCACCTCTTCTACATCTGCATAGCCCGTAACACCAGCTTTCATCACCAACGATGACCTCTGAAAATGTATTCCGGATCCACTTCCAGCTGTTCTTTCAGCTCACGACATGCATTTAGTCGTGACTGCTTTTGATCTTCCATCAGCAAGCGAAACACAAATTTCGCTACAACTCTTTTAACTCGCAATTCCTTGCTCAAAATACATTCACATGAGCTCCAAGAATCACCGGTCATATCAAACAAGATCGTCAGTTGTTCGGTGACGTTCCTCCAAGGTCAATTCTTGAATTTTCATGTTTTCATTCATTTGGGAAGTCAGCATTTGGCCTGAACGAAGCTGATCCTCAAGCCACGTGTAACCATTCCTAAAGAGTGAAAAACCACTCGTAAACTTACGTCCTTGTAAGTTATTTAAAGACTGACAACTGTTTCGGGCGCCGCATTCACTCGTGAATATAAGAAAGGTTATTAAATTAATGATAGCTTCAGAACAAAATGTTCTCTGAAGATTGACATAGTCGCTGTTCCTTAATTCCCCTATGTATGTGTAGAAGTTGCATAGATATTCCGTTATGGTTGGCTCTTGCGGCTATCAGGGAATCGGTGTCCTTCAAATCATATTCATCCTCGAAGTGTTGACAGATTTGGAACCAGATGCGATGTTTACTCAAGTCGTCACCTCGGCGCGCTCTACTCTGGTGTTCGGTGTGCAGTGCAGGATCATAGTCTCCAGATTCTTTGTGCCTGGGGCCTTTTATGGCAACATGGCGAAACTACAGCATTTTCGTTTAGTTTCCATGCGTTTCAATGTTGATTTTTTGAATTTAGTTACATCTGCTTTATTTTAAACAATAACGCATAATTTGAGAAATATTTTGCTACAATTTCCAGCAGTTGATGTGACAACAATGAGACTCACTTATTGGATCATGGCGGAACGTTGTCATTGCAGCTGGCATTGTCGTTGTGGTTTGTGCTATTATAAAAATGAACATGGTGTCGTGTATGAATAACGACATAATATAAAACGGTCATCGGAGTTTTATAATTTATGAAGAGAACGAAGAGGAATTTCACAGACCATAATCCCGAACAATAGTAATATTTGTGAAAACAAATCACCCTTTTGGGAACAACCCAGATACTACACAATATTGTTAGTTAAGGAAGACCTTCTCTATAGTACCCCAGGCCAATTGAGTTGAGACGGACTTATATGGTATAAACAAGTGAAAAAGACACACACACATATATATATATATTTAATGAGATGGGTTCATCCTACGCGCCCACAAAACATTAAACCATATGGAGCTATTATCTAATATAATAAATGCGAAAACTAATTTCTGCGTCAGTGTAAAATACTTAGACCTCCTCTCTCACTATTCAATGACACTCTTACTATTCCTCATGATGGGGTGAGAGTAATAGTAGGCATAGAGACGGTGAGAGCGGTGGCGAAGACAGAGGGTGAGAGAGAGAAAGAAAAAGAGAGTGAGAGAAAGAGAGACAAAGAAATTTAGGGTGAGTTTATGTTTTATTAAAAGTAGTAGTGTTGATGGTGGTAGTGGGTGTAATACGAAAAGAAGGAGAAAGAGTGGATATGTGAGAGAAAGAGGGAGATGATGTACAACTTTGTTTAATCATGTGTCTTTGACAGAAATTCCTGTCGCTAACATACTGAACACCATCATTTTTGTTTTTGATTTTTTTGCTTTGTTTAATAAACATATATTTACATACACACACAGATATAAATAAAATACACTTGAATTGAAATATAATTTCCCCAAAATTAAACATATCTAATATAATAAATGTGTATATCAGTGTGTGACATTTTTTCAACTTTAATAAATCCTTTCTACTGGAAGCACTAGGCCTCAAATTTTGGGAGAAGAGGACAGTTGATTAGATCGACCCTAGTACGTAACTGGTACCAACTTTATCGACCGCGAAAGGCTGAAAGGGAAATTCGAAGTCAAATCCTAACGGCAGACGAAATACCGCTAAGTGTTTCGCCCGGCGTGCTAACGATTCTGCCAGCTCGCCGCCTCAATATAATCTTTTCTACTTTAGGCACAAGGTCCGAAATTTTGGGGGAAGGGGCCAGTCGATTGGATTGATATCAGCACGCCACTGTTACTTAATTTATCGACCCCGAAAGGAATTTGAACGCAGAACGTAACGACAGACGAAATTCCTATTTCTATTTCTTTACTACCCACAAGGGGCTAAACACAGAGAGGACAAACAAGGACAGACAAACGGATTAAATCGATTATATCGACCCCAGTGCGTGACTGGTACTTATTTAATCGACCCCGAAATGAGGAAAGGCAAAGTCGACCTCGGCGAAATTTGAACTCAGAACGTAGCGGCAGACGAAATACCTATTTCTTTACTACCCACAAGGGGCTAAACACAGAGAGGACAAACAAGGACAGACAAACAGATTAAGTCGATTACATCAACCCCAGTGCTTAACTGGTACTTAATTAATCGACCCCGAAAGGATGAAAGGCAAAGTCGACCTCGGCGGAATTTGAACTCAGAACGTAGCGGTAGACGAAATACCGCTAAGCATTTCGCCCGACGTGCTAACGTTTCTGCCGGCTCGCCGCCTTGACCCTTAATACTTAAAACTTAACTGGCGCTACTACAGTATACACTAGACACGCTTCCTCGGTATATCAAGAAAATGCCATACACACAAACAGCTACAACTCCCCCTGTATATATATATATATATATATATATATATATGTGTGTGTGTGTGCGTGTGTGTGTGTGTGTTGTGTGTGTGTGTGTGTGTGTGTGTGTGTGTGTGTACGTATGTATGTATATATTCCTGCAAAAGTTCAGTCTGACGACTTAACTGGAGTGGACGCAAGCGCAAATATATGATTTATAAAAACATGTGACATACTAATAAATATCTGTAAATATAAAACCATCCAGATTTCTGAGTACCTCATATCTCCTAATATACACACACACACAAACACACACACACAACACACACACACACACACACACACCACATATATATATATATATATATACATACATACATATAGACAGATAGATAGATAGATAGATAGATAGATAGATAGATAGATAGATAGATAGATAGATAGATAGATATATGTGTATACATGTGTTTATAAATATAAATATATATGTCTCTGTGCGTGTAAGAGAGAGAGAGAAAGATGTTCCAAAAAAGGAATGCTACTTCTAAGAATCCTTCAAATAGAGGATCAGCATGACAGCAGGAATGACTTGTCCCGGGTGCTGTAACTGCATCTCGAACATCACCGCTTGTTTGTCTCAAAAATTCAATGCTTCCCCGATAGTACCCCCAAGCCAAGTGTCACTGGAAATTATCCACATTCACTTGGTTGCAAACTCTCTGGATGAGACCAGAGAGTTGAATCTCTTCAACACCGTCGCTTTTCCTTGCTAAATGTTTTCTACAAAAATCTAACATAGATCTTTCTCCGGTCACCGTTGACCAATAAGTATACCAGCATGAGTGGTGGTTCTTTACAAGCTTTACTTCCGAACTTTTCATTAATCCCAGCAATCAGTAGAATCACTGACAATCAGAACATTTCTCAATGCTTAAATATTTATTTGTCATTCTGAAGGACGAAGAGACGTTAAAAGCATTCTTTAAAAAAAAGTGCTTTTTTTTTTATTACCTCTATACTATTAGGTCTAGTTGTTTTATTTGCTTTTTAGTTTTCCTCTGGTGATTCCAATAATAAATATTTTAAACTAATGGGGGTTTTATATTATCAATTTTACGAAACCAACTTCAACGTCATCACAATTCCCTTGAGCCTCCAATGACAAAGCTTGCCAAGTAGTTAAGTGTCTGAACGTATTATCAAACCAGAGAAACTGTCAAGATGATCGTAAATACATGAAGTGAATATATAAACTGCTTAAAAAGAAAAAAAACAAAGATTTCTTTTTGATCGCCATCTTCATCGAGAGTGAAAGACACTATGGCGTTACTTCTTTTGACAGTGAATGACAGTCAATGTTTGTACCTTAATTTGTTTAGATTTTTAGATTGGGTGGTTTGCAAGAATAAAAGACCAAGGTAAGAGCGAATAAATTTCAATATTTTATATAATCTAAAAGAGTTGTTACGACAGAAGCTGTTCTTTGTCGTAAAAACATACCTTAAATCACACTGGTTATGGAGATCGGTTCAGTCTTTGATAAATGCAAAGTCAACAAAACACTCATTAGTTATGAACTGGAATTGATTAGTTAATTGATTAATTTCGAATTTTAGCACAAGGCTAGCAATTTTAGGGGTGGGGTGAATCAATTACATCGGCCCCACTACTCAGTTGGTGCTTATTTTGTCGATGTCGAAAAGATGAAAGGCAACGTCGACCTAAGCGAATTTTGAACTCGGAACGTAGAAACGGACGAAATGCAGCGAAGCATTTTGCCCGGCATGCTAACGGTTCTGCCGGCTCGCTGCCTTATATATTTGTGCTATATTGCAATTTGAGATTAGTAGTCGTCCGCACCCACAACTAAAAGTTTCCCACCATCCATTTCCTGATCAGAAGTTCTGTCGGCACCAGTGATAACGAAATGCTTTGATACAGAACGAACGACTCTTCCTTTGCTAGTATTCGTCCGTGAAAGATAATACAACTTGCATTTATATATATATATATTCAAAATGTGACCGCGTGTGTACCATTGGCGATTTTTTTTCCTCCGTCTTCCCTTCTCTCGATCTTTCCTTTTCCTATGTTTCTGACGAAGAGCTCCGCTCTAAACGTTAAACCCTTTGTCTGTCCTTCCTTCCTGAGAGTCCAATAATACTATATTTGTTCCACGTCCCCGCGTTGTTGTGTTTTCTCTTTGTGTTTTCATGTTTGGATTAACTTTATATATATATATATATATATATATATATATATATATATATACATATATTAGGTTGGTGCATAATTATAACTGTTTTTTTTTCAATAAGTTTTATTCAATAAAAACAATAACATGTAACAAAAACATCTTTAATGATTATTCCGGAGCATATTCGCCATCTAATTCAATTATTGCTTCCCATTTGCTTGGCAAACGTTTAGACTATTCGTTTAAATATGTTTGTGTTAAATATTGTCATTCTTATTGTTGAATAAAATTTGTTGAATAAAAGCCGCAAAAATTATGCACCAAGCCAATATATATATTGGCTGCCCATGGACATCACGTCCGTCCATTTATTGTCTAGGTTGGGCCGCTCGGCTTGAGCAGCGCCTCTTGTGCCTATGGAGACCAATGCGAGAATGACAGTGACGGTCGCATAGATCGCATCTGTTGGTGGATTCTGGTTTGTTGGCTGTCGACCCCTTACTTCGGGCTCGCTTTTCTGCTGCTGTCCGCTTCTCTCACCGATCCGTTGCTGTTTGAGATGTGTGCTTTTCCACCTAGTGCGGTCTGCTGCCTAGTGCGGTCCTCCCAGGAGTTGATGTCTATATTGAGCGCCTTCATATCCTTCCTGAACACGTCCTTGTACCTCAGTGCGGGCGGCTCTTATTCCTCTGTCCTGCTGCGAGTTCTCCGTAGAGAATGTCTTTTGGGATTCGGCCGTCGTTCATACGGTGAACGTGGCCTAACCAGCGTAGTCGATGTTGTCTCAGCAAGGTGTACGTGGAAGGGAGGCCAGCACGAGTCAGGACATCGGTGTTGGTCACATTGTCTGGCGGGGAGATGCTGAGTATGCAGTCAAATGAGTGAAACAAATAAAAGAATAAAAGAATATTGTATTCTTACTCTGGCTGGAGTGATGTTCGGTACTACACTATCGTGTCCAATCCGATGACTGATATTAGTACATATAAAGATATATATATATATATATATATATATACCGGAGTAAACAGGCTTTGTTGAATTTTCTGCTGCTTTAAATAAAGTATATATATATATATATATATGTGTGTGTGTGTGTGTGTGTGTATATATATGTATATATATAATATATATAAT
>NC_042997.1:195717805-195747805 GCF_006345805.1 Octopus sinensis | reverse complement strand
AAAAGAAGGGGTTTCCTTGCATGCAGGATAATATCTACTTAGATTTACAATTAGATGAATTTAAACCCTACTCTAAGCCCAATGAAAAGCTATGTCATATTAGCAAAGAATCTAATCATCCACCCGTAATTCTTAAGAACCCAGTTAGTAATGTAGGGAGGCGTATATCATGAACTTCTTCGGATGAGACAGCATTTCAAAATGATGCGCCGTATTACAATAATGCATTAAAGAAAAGTGGATTCTCGGAAAAGATGGAGTTTAGTCAAGTTAATTCTAACAATAATAGGCCACGTAGAACTTGAACTAGGAAAGTTTGTGGTTTAACCCTGCATTTAATATGGCCATAAAATCTAATATATGTAGGGAATACTTAAAATTGGTTTCTAAGCATTTTCAATCTAGTCATAAGTTCCCAGCCTTACATGTATAGACTATGATGAGACTCTGCCCCCTTCTAGTCTCCAGATTGTATGTGACTTGTCCCTTTCTCACAGTGTGCCTGAAGTTAACACAGTTGGTGATCAAAGTTCTTAAAGTAGCAGAACATCTAGTGATGCCCAGTCTACAGCAGCCAGAAACATTAATGATGGGTTTTCTTCTGAAGCTAAGGAAAGTGCTTTACTTTCAGCAGCATCCAAACGACGAATAACCATTGGTTGTGCACCAGATGATACTAAGAAAGGGATTAAAAGCTTTTCCGATGCTGATCTTATGTCACCACCTCTGTCCACTATATTAAATACACAGGAAATATACCAGCAAACGACCAATTAATCGAAATCGTAGATCTCAACGTGAATTAACGTTACACCGAGCCAAAAATATCATTTTGGGTAAATCTGGTGTGCTTGGGAAAACTTGTTACAAAGTGCCCGAGCGCAACAAAACTTCTACTGCTGCAGGAGATTCTTTAAGTAAAGAATCAGATTTACAAGAAAGTACAAGATCATCTAATTTGACCAAATATAAGCCTGATTCTATTAAACACCGTTCCTCAATATTTAGTAGAACACTGAAAGGTAGCTATTCTTGTTACAAAAACTTCGCCTCTTTTATTAGCCAGAATGATACAAAAATTATTACAGACAACTACAGTGCCGAACCTAATCTGAGGAACTGCAACTGCAAAGATGAGACTTGTTGTCCGTTGGAAAGAAAATGTCTTGAAAAAGGTATTGTTTATAGAGCCAAAGTGCAAGTAGAAGGTTCGCAAGTATATAAGACATATACAGGGGCTTCATAGAATTCATTCAAGACTCGATTCTATTCCCACAGAAATTCTTTCCGATACCCCGAGAACAGGGCAGCGACTAGTTTTGCAAAGCATGTCTAGGAATTGAAAGAGAATTACACACGTCCCTTCAATATAACCTGGAAAATTCTAGAAAGAGCATCAGCATACAGACATGGGGTTTATAAAAGACCAATGAAATGTTATCTTTGCCTCTCAGAGTAGTTCTTCATCTTGTTCCAGGATAAAAACGCTTTGAACAAGAGATGCGAGCTCTTAAATTCCTGCAGCCATGCCACAAAATTTTAAATGTCAACCGTATGGGGCAAATGTTTTGACTTACGAAACATATTTTTTGACTGTTGCATTTGAATTTGACTTTACACTGTATAGTTTTTTGCATCACAACGTTAATGCATATTGCGATTTCATTTTTAAGAAAGCCTTCAACTGCTTTATAAAATTTAATATCAAGCTTAAGCTTCGCCGAGGTTTATTATTATTATTTTTATTTAACGTTTTTAAATATGTTACATCAAATTAATGTATAATTTCCTTATCGAACAGTTTTTAAAAAAAATTGTTTGCATATATACGTTATGATGTAGATATGCCTCTATATATTTGTGTATGCATTTATTGTAGAGATGCATATGTATGTATATGCATATATGTGTATGTACTTATACATATGCGTGTATATATATATATATATATATTATATATATACGCTAGTTCTCTGTTTCTCTTTCATTTCCTTTTTCTTCTTCTCCACTGTTTTCTTCCTCCTCCCCATTCTTAATATTTTCTGATTCTTCGTCCTCTTTCTTTCGACTGTAACAACTAAATTGAATAAGCGTACGCCAGGAGATTTTATGTGTGTGCATGTGTGCACGTATGTATATGTATATATATATATATATATATATTATATATATTATATATATATATATCACGTGATCACGTGACCGATCAGATGTTGTTACATATCACTGGTCACAATGCGTTCGCATATATATATATATATATATATATATATATATATAGGCGCAGGAGTGGCTGTGTGGTAAGTAGCCCTCTTACCAACCACATGGTTCTGGGTTCAGTCCCACTGCATGGCACCTTGGGCAAGTGTCTTCTACTGTAGCCTCGGGCCGACCAAAGCCTTGTGAGTGGATTTGGTAGACTGAAAGAGGCCTGTCGTGTATATGTATATATATATATATATATTTGTGTGTTTGTGTTTGTCCCCCTAGCATTCCTTGACAACCGATGCTGGTGTGTTTATGTCCCCGTTACTTAGCGGTTCGGCAAAAGAGAGGTCGATAGAATAAGTACTAGGCTTTGGGGTCGATTTGCTCGACTAAAGGCGGTGCTCCAGCATGGCCGCAGTCAAATGACTGAAACAAGTAAAAGAATAAAAGAAAAGAAAAAAGAATATATATATATATGAATATGTATATATATTTATTCTTGCCCGTATATGTCTGTATATGTATGTTGCTATGTATATGCGTCTATATGTTTTAGTGTATATATGTATATTTTAGATGGTTTGGTATGTGCATATACCGCTAAACTAAATATAAATGTAATCCAACGTGAATTTTTTTAAATGGATATAAGTTTTAATATATTAATTGAGTAATAGTTTGCAAATAATTATTTACCCTGGGTATTTACGCTCTGTCCTTCTTTATAAGCTATTTTTGATTTAAGGTTTCCTTCGATTTTATAAGATGATTTTATACTGAATGTTGTTCATTGCATGCAACCGGTCATTGTAAAGGCCGTTAGCTGAAAGGACCAATGAAACAAAACCCTTTTTTCAAATGTGTATCCAATAAACTAATTGTTTATGTTTGCTTATAACCTTATTTTTGTTCCATTCTAAACAAAACAGTCCGACGAACGGGAACGTGAAACTGAGTAACAGTTTTTGTGATATTTTTGCTGATTTTTTAATAAAGTGTATGTATGTATATATATATATATATATATATATATATATATATATATATATATATTCTATTCATCTTTTACCTCTATGTTCGATTTATATTTCGATCTTCTAATCCCACCTAGTTTTATCTAGAAATGGTTACCCCCACTCCCTTAAAATAACAGGCCACCAGGGCACCACGTGTTCTCTTGATATCTTTTTTTTTTTTTGAAAATATGCGACAAGCCTTCTTACTTTTTATAAGAAGTAAACATCTGAACGTTTCAGAACGTAAAATTCTTTCAATTCTCATTTGACACATGTTTCGTTCCTTTATTTGACAGTTATTCCATTGAGGGGAAATGCGTGAATATTTCAATATTCCCTTACTTTAGGGCATTTTTAGAAGGTAAAACCCCACGTAAAGGATTTTCAATTTATTTATGAATTTATAATGTGAAATCATTTATCATATTTTTAAAAGTAAAATAAGCGCTAAATGACTTCTGATTCACAACAAAATAAAACATTTAATATTTAATGTTACATAAAGAATTACAACTTTGTCTTCACGGAATTATTTTCTTTGTGTTGTTTTTTTGACGGTTGTGGTCTTAACTATAGCGACACATCTTTGAGGCTACATAAATTTGCTGCATATTTATTTATTTTACACAAACACGGCTATGTCGAAATATACAGACATATAAAATATTCATGCAGCATTTCTTTTGTGCAGTTTTTCAAAGCGGTTTATTGGCAGAAATGGTAAAATGGACCACATGCATCTACAATCATCGAATATTATTTGTTTCAATCCAACATTCCGCGGGAGTCTTCGTGGTAGAATATATAAAGTGAGTGAAGCACCAGTAACACAATGGCAGCGACTCAATAGAGAATAACTTACTTGTCAAAACATTGGGTTATTGATGAGAAATCAATATTTTTGAGGATATGATTTGAAAGAAAAACGTTCATAGAAACTTACGCTATTGATCGATATATATATTTATATATATATATATATATATATATATTTATATATATATATATATATATATATATATATATTATATATATATATATATATATATATATAATATATATATATAAATAGTTGATGTTTTATTGATTTAAGTATGTTTCTCCATTTTCTAATTTTGTAGTATATATATTTATATATATATATATATATATATATATATATATATATATATATATTTATATATATATATATATATATTTATATATATATATATATATTTATATATATATATTATATATATTATATATATATATATATAATATATATATTATATATATATATTTATATATATATATATATATATATATATATATATATATATATATTATATATATATATATATATATATATCAGCTAAATGTCAGCCATTGTACTTTAAACAACAGCTGAAAAAGAAGCATTTATATATCAATAGTATCGTCTGCTAAAATATACTGACTGTTCACTTATAAATAGAGAATAAATAAAATTTCCTTTTATTTCTTATTTTATGTCGAAAGTTTCATAATCCAAACTCTGTGACATTCTAAAAGACGACTGACATATAAACAAGAAAAAAGAGACTTTCAAGAACTATGAGGTGCATGAAGAGAAATTTTAGGAAAAGATATAACTTATTTTATGATAGATCCAGAATCAAAGCCGCAACAGGGAAACGGTTGCGACGTGGCAGCATGTACTATAGTTTTGTTAATTTTGTTAGGTGGTTAAGTAGTCGCGAGCAAATAGAGGCAAACTTGTGTCTTCTACACATACACGTCACTCGCATCAATCTTGAGAAGTTAGGCTTCTCAAAACCAAAAAGGAGAAAGCTAATTCGAACACTCCAGATCCAAGCCATCACTGGAACTGTAAAAATCTGTAAAACTTTCCAGAAGTTTATCATTTAAATCTATATGAACCTGATTAGATATACAACTATACGCATGGGAATACATATATAAAACAAAATATACAAATCCGCACACATGCTTACTTACATTCATACATTTGGGATAAAGACGATAAACTGTACACAGGTGTGGCAATTAGCTGCCCAGCGGATGTTAACATAAAGCTGAAGATCAGTGAACGCCTATGCTGAACTATTGAGAAACCTGCAGTTACTCTATCCAGATTACAAGTTCAGGTTTACACATGAAAGCTCTGGGATATGTAACACACGGCCTAACTACCAATCTTGAGAAATTAGGCTTCTCAAAACCAGAAAGGAGAAAGCTAATTCAAAGACTACAGATCCAATCCATCACTGGAACTGTACAAATCTGTAAAATTTTTCAGAAGCTTATCATTTAAATATATTTGAGCATGTCTAAATATGTAACTCTATGCATGAGAATACTTTTATAAAACATACAAATCTACAGACACATACATACATATATTTTTTCTTAATAATATATTATTATTAATATTAGGAAATCAATATCAAAACTCCCCAGAAAGATATACACGTGTGAAAAATAACTGTTGTATTAAAAATATATAAATAAATAAATATAAATATGTATAAAAATATATGTAAATATCTATACGTACAAATATATAATGTATATGACAGTTTAAAAATTTGGGATTAATTATTTAAAGCATCTTACGTTCGTTTCACAGAAAACTTGTCCCTATAAGGAAATCCTATATTGATAAGCATTTATAGACAGCGCTTCTGCTCTTCAGAGATATAAAATTTAAATTCTGTATAACATATCGAATGATAGTTTTTTTTAGAATTTGAAGTAAAACTATAAAAGGGTGTTTGTTTGAAAGATAAATTAAAAGTTACTACTTTTGATGAGAGTCTTTAAATCCATATATACTTCCTTGGTTATTCTTCTGCAATAATCCATAATATTCATACGTAAGATCCGTTATATTACCTTGTATTCCAAATATAGTTCATATAGTTAGTTTAGAAATGTGAAATTTGTACATAAATACATACATACATACATACATACATACATACATACATACATACATACATACATACATACATACATACATACATACATACATACATACATACATACATACATACATACATACATACATAATTGTCACATATTACATTTACAAATATATTCCTCTATTTGTATAATATCGAGGTCTCTTTCATTCTTTTGTTGTCTTACCATTTCTATCATTATGTATATATTTATAATATATATGATGGACTTATTCAGTTTTTCATCTACCAAATTCACTCATAAGATATTGATCAACCCGGGGGTATAGTGGAAAACACTCGTTTAAAATGCTGCGTAGTGGGACTGAACCCGAAACTACGAGTTTAAAAAAAGAAAACGAGCTTTTTAACCACACAGCTATGCCTGCACATATGTCTATGTAGATGAAATACATATTCCCACCTTATTACTCTATTTTATGAAGATTAAATTCTTTTTAACATAGCTCAGTCGCAGGAAGGGCTGTGTTGTAAGAAGCTTGTTTCCCAACCACATGGTTCCGAGTTCAGTCACATGGTGTGGCACCTTGGGCAAGTGTCTTCTACTATAGCCTCGGGCTGACCAAAGCCTTGTGAGTGGATTCGGTACACGGAAACTGAAAGAAGCTCATCGTATATACATATATATGTATACATATATATATATATATATATATATAGATATATATATATATACATATATGTATGTATATATTTGTGTACGTGTTTGTCCGACCACCATCACCTGTCAACCGGTGTTGGTGTGTTTACGCCCCTGTAACCTAACAATTCGGCAAAAGAGACGGATAGAATGAGTACTAGGCTCACGAAGAATAAGTTCAGGGGTCGATTTGTTCGAATAAAGGTGATGCTCCAGCGTGGCCGCAGCCAATATAACTAAAACAAGCAAAATTGTCAAGAGAATATGAAAACACTATTTTCAGTGGAAACGCTTGCATTTCATCTTTTACTTGTTTCAGTCCTTAGACCGCGGCCATGCTGTCGCAGCGCCTTGAGGAAATTTAGCCGAACGAATCGACCTCAATACTATTTTAATAAGCATGGTATTTACTCTATTTAGGTGGCGAGCTGGCAGAGACGTTAGCACGCCGGGCAAAATGCTTAGCAGTATTTCGTCTGCCGTTACGTTCTGAGTTCAAATTCCGCCGAGATCGACTTAGCCTTTCATCCTTTCGAGGTCGATTAAATAAGTACCAGTTACGCACTGGGGTCGATATAATCGACTTAATCCCTTTGTCTGTCCTTGTTTGTCCTCTCTGTGTTTAACCCCTGGTGGGTAGTAAAGAAATAGGTATTTACTCTATTAGCCTCTCTTGCCGGATCGCCAAGTTACGGGGAAGTAAACACACCAACACTGGTTGTTAGGTAGTAGCGAGGACAATCACAAAGCCCCATATAGATATATACAAATATAGGACAGGATTCTTTGAGTTTCTGTCCATCAAATCCACTCAGAAGGCTTCGGTTGACGCATGGCTATATATCACAAGACTCTTTTCCGAGTTGTCACGCAGTGAGACTGAACCCGGAAATATGCGGTTAGAAAGCAAACTTCTTATAGTACAGTCACTCCTGCTTCTCGTTAAAATTCTTGTTGATTTTATTTCTTTGATTTTTTTTTATCGGGAAGACATTAGTGCGTATTTCTCATTCCATTTTCAGAGCATCTGAAACTCTATAAACTCACATATACGAAATTGTTGTTAATACGTGTATATTACTGATGAATGAAATAATGATTGCCTTCAGTCTTTCCACCGTATCTGCAGTAAATGTCATGGATGTCGATTCATTTGCAATCAAATTACAAGATATAAAAGATAGAAATGTTAATATCTGTGTGAAAAATGAGATTTTAATAACTATTTTAATCAAATCAGACTAAATGTAGATTAAATATATAGAATCGACCAGATGCTATTAAGCTCAAATATATCTCTAACTAAAGAATACATAAGAAAATAAGTCGAAGATATTAAACAAATTAATAAAAATCATTCCGATACAACCATTTTGCAAAATATTTATGATCTCATAAATATATCATTGACAGGTTAATGTCGTTGGAATTAATGAACGTAGACAAATAAATTCTTGTTTTTGCAGTAAAAATTTATCATCCAACAATGTCATTCAAGTAACTGACATCCGTTTACTAAATATCGCAATATGCAAAATTAGGCGAAAATACCATTTTGCTATTTTGTTTATAAAACTTGGAATCAAAGTATTGATAATAATTATTTCTCATCATGACAAATATATATATTTATATATATAATCCATAATTGTTAGTCCGAGAAAATATTTATTTCATGGCCAGACATAGCTTCTTTTTAAATTTTCATCTTGAATATATAAAAATGTGTCTACATTATCCCTACATATCTCACATCTATTTTCTTTCCTCCACCTCACTCTCTATTTTGTATCCTATCTAAACTAACTATTACTTAACCATTTTCTCACACCGCCTCCGATGAAGGGATATAATAAATATCCTGGAAACAGCTGTAAGACCTATCTATAAATGTTCTAAAATCTACACAGCCAAGTTTGTGCCAAAACTGCTTTCAGTTGACCAGTGAGACATTCGGGTTTCAGTTGCACATGCTTTCCTTGATTGTGTGGAGAATGACGAAAACTTTTTGAAAACTTTACGTAGGCCTCTGAGCAGGTATCGCCGAGATTTTGGCAAAATTTGATGCAGATTCTTAAGCTCAACATTATCATGGTCAATGCTACAATCACATGCTACACAGCTTCCTTCGAAACACAGCTGTAAATAGCAGAAGTGAGCTACAATGTTAAAATGTAGCGCACATGCATAACAGGGTTCACAGCCAATCTGTGCCAAGTAGCTTTACTCTGCGTGCTTTCGCTTCGTTACTAAGGAAACAGTCCGGATGCTTATTGATCAGACGAGTATATCTTTCTATATATAAACGGCAGTTTGTCTGTGTGTCTGTCAGGTTGTACCCTCACCCTGACCACGGCTTTCAACCGATTCTGATGAAACTTGACACACACATAGCCCAATGTCATAATTCAAAACTGACGCAGCGAAAATTTTGAAAGGTTCCCCCAGTTCTGAAAAAAATCGATAAATTCGACATGGGGTCAAGAATCTAAGCTTTTTATATGCAACACATTTTCTGTTGTAGTTTTCGCTACTTGCGATCGATTTTCACCAAACTCATGGTGAAGCTTAATGTTACCCTAAGAAACTTAATTCTGACGTTAGGTTTCCATGCAATACCTTACCATCAGAAAAAATCGATAAAATCATGCCATTTTGGGAAATCGCGTTCAAATTCAAGATGACATATTTTCGACAATATCTTTAACAAATTGGCAGGAATTGTTTTGGAAATTCACAGCGAGCATCGTGTCTGCTCCAAGGAGCTATATGGCCCTTTTGATTCCAATAGGATACTTTATTACTGGAAAAAATCGCTTAATTAAATCATATGTTGCACACATAGCAAACCGATTTGTGTATTAAAAACAAACCACAGACTGTCTAGGGGGTGCAACTCGACCTTTTTAACTCTCGGAACACGTTGGGTAAGTATCCCAAAATGTATAAAAATGTACAAAAACGGCAAAAAAGCGGACAGCAATGTGAGTGACAACAACGAAAAAGTCAAAAGTGACCAAACTGAACAAACGAATGGAAAAGGTTTTTTGGTGCACACGACAAAAGCGGTTTATAATAAACCAAGAGTTTGCAAGTAGCGTCCGAGGACCCTTAGGATACGTCAAAAATTTAGGGTAAAACGTTTGGGGTGGCAGTTATAAAGAAAGTTTAAACAAAAAAAGTATTCGAATAACTTGCGGCTGCAGCAGCTATTAGCAGAAGTGGCGGTGTTGGGGGTAAAGTCTCGAATGTAATTACTTCCTGGTAGGAATTGGTTGGGTTGAATTATCGATAGCTGTGTGATAGTTATTTGGGAGTGAAGAGAAGACATTGCAACCTACACATGCGCCTTCGTTCCCTAGAGGGAAAGGACTACTAGATTGGGATTAGTCGTTGCCTACTAGCGTCTCTTACATACCCGGGCAACGCCAGGCTATGCTGCTAGTATATATATATATATATATATATATATATAAGATAAATATATATATATATATAGATAGATAGATAGATAGATAGATAGATAGATAGATAGATAGATAGATAGATAGATAGATAGATAGATAGATAGATATTTTGGTTGGTAGGGATACAGAATCCAAATGGGTAGTGTAGTCGCATATACCGGTTATTAATTCCGGCTAACCCCCGTGACTGTATTTTCATTGTGTGTGTATGTGTGTGTGTGTGTGAGAGAGAGAGAGAGAGAGAGAGAGAGAGTTTGTCCCTTCACCATCGCTTGACAACCGAATCTGGTATGTTAACGTCCCCGTAATCTAGCAGTTCGGCAAAAGAGACCGATAGAATAAGTACTAGGTTTACAAAGTATAAGTCGTGTGGCCAATTCGCTCGACTAAGGTCGGTGCTCCAGCATGGCCAGTCAAATGACTGAAACAAGTAAAAGAATAAAAGAATATATATATTATATATATATTCTTTTACATGTTTCAGTCATTTGATCGCAACCATGCTGGAGCACCACCTAACAACCTACAATATTGCCGTGGAGATCGATCCCGTAATCTGGTGATGAAGAAGGCAATACTTACCTACACACCTAAACTAACATCCACATCTGATTAATAGCAAACAGATTCCGTTTGTTGTTTCTTTATTTTTATCATCATTATATTTTGGTTTATATTCTACGATGTAGCTGCTATCTCTGACAAACTGCAAACATCGCTTCATAAACTATTTGATGGCCAATGAAATATACATCTGAAATATATTTCATCAACTTTTAATGAAATAACCGAATAAGGTCAACGACTATTGTGTAATATAACTGAAATGCTTGATGTTAGACCAGAAATATTTACGAGAAATTCTCCAATTCCCAGACCTCTGGAATACACATAAATGCATACATACATACATACATACATACATACATACATACATACATACATACATACATACATACATACATACATACGTACGTACGTACATACATATATATATGTGTGTGTGTGTATATATATATATATATATGCATGTGTATATATATATATATATATATGTATGTGTGTATATATATATGCTTATATGTATAAGCATAAATATGCATATATGTATGTATATGTATGTATATATATATATATATATATATATATATATATATATATATATATATATATATATATATATATATATATAATACGTACAAATATATGCATATATATATATATATATATATATATACGTACAAATATATGCAATATATATATATTATATATACATATATATATATATATATATATATATATAATACGTACAAATATATGCATATATATATATATTTATACACACACACACACACACACAACACACATATATATATATATATATACATACATATACACACACATATATATATTTATGTACTTACAAGCACTTAGACCAATGACATATTTACAATGTTTTGTATTAAGTGATACTTTCGTCATTTATTGATTTTGTTATAGAGTTATTTATTCACACACACACATACACACAAACACACACACACACACACACACACACATATATATATATATATATTATATATATATACACGAGTGTTGTACCGAAAGCAATGCAAGAGTGGATATAACATTTGTATTACGTCATGTTGTTCATATTGTCTTTGTTAATATATCATGTCTTCTTTTCATTCTTCATTGCAAAGTAGAAGTAGCGGGATGACGAGCATGAATACCCACGGACCAGGTGAGAATGCACCTCCTTTCGCTTTAAACTAATAAGGTCACTGGCCCTGCTCATTTCCTGTCCATTGCCGTCAATCACTTCGTCCCAGACCTTTCACACCGAACTCTTCAAATCTTTTCCTCTCTATATCTCCCTTTGTCTCTCTCTCTTACACATATACACACAGACTCTCTCTCTCACTCTGTTTAATCCTCTTCACTAATAAATACCGATCTTTTGAACGCACTACAATGTGTTCCACTCCCAGGAAGAGCCATTTCTCTGATCCTAATAACTACTGTCCTATCGCACTCACTTCCAATTTCTCGAAGGTAATGGAGACAGCCACTTGCAGCATTGGAAAATCTTAAATCGTCTCTTTTCTTATTTAATGGTTACCTGTATGGCTTATGAAGAACTAATTTTCTATACCACATATCTGTAGGTATTGATCCTCGAAATATTTACTAAAAACAATGTTGACGCCTCCGATGTTAGTAAAGCTTTTGTCCACAGCTAGCAGTAGTATGCTTGTTTTCGGCTCCGTCCGCTTCCCATCCCTTGGATGGCTCTCTGACAGATCTCACAAACGCAGCGTCTGTAGATGGTATTCTCTCTCTCTCTCTGTCTCTCTCTCTCTTTCTTTCTTTCTTTCTGACCTACTCTCCATAAATCATGGTGTACACTATAGCTAGGTCTCTTCCCACAAAACTTCCTCGTCAACATGTCACCGAATTAGAAGACCCGTGACGAGCATGGAAAGAGCTCTTCCTTCTGAGCCAATCTAATTATGGTTGTGTATCTGTCTGAGTGTGTATATATATATGTGTGTGTGTGTATGTGTGTGTGCGTGTTTTGTATATATTTATTACTATATATATATATATATATATATCGATATATATATATATATATATATATGTATATATATATATATATATATATATATCTATATCTATATATACCAATTAAGGACTGAACACGAAAAGGTGGACATCAACATGCTAGATATGACGTCAATCGCCATTCTCCACAAGGATTATGTTCCAATAAAATATTTTATTTTTATTTTTATTTTTATGTTTATTTTTATTTTTATTTTTATGTGATAACATATCCTTGTGGAGAAGGGCGATTTGACGTCTATATCTAGCATGTTACTGTCCACCTTTTCGTGTTCAGTCCTTAATGTTATATATAATATTTTAATCTCGGATTCTTTTTATGTGCTAGACCACTGTTTTAATTGACTAATATCATTTCTACCTTAATTTTTAAATATATATATTATATATATATATATATATATGTATGTATATATATATATTAAATATATATATATAATATATATATATATAGATATATGTATATTTATGTCATATATATATATATATATATATATGCATGTATATATGTATATATATATGTATATATGCGTGTATATATATATATATATTATATATATATATATGTATGTATATATGTGTATATATACGTACACATTTATATATATTTGTCTCTAATAATATTATATATATATATATGTATGTGTATATATATATATATTATGTATATATGTACACATGTATATATATATATGTATGTGTGTATATATATATATTTTTATATGTGTGTGTTTGTGTGTATTATGTGTGTGTGTATGTGCATGTGAGTGTATGTTTAAGGTGGGGGTCTGATGCTGAAAAATCCGAAAATCCCTAAGATATCAGAAGCATCACTGATGTTTTATCCTAGAGCATCCGAGAGATTTATCTTACAGCTAGCTAAATATATAAATAGATAGATAGATAGATAGATAGATAGATAGATAGATAGATAGATAGATAGATAGATAGATAAAGAGAGACTGACAGAGAGAGAGAGAGAAGAGAGAGAGAGGGTGAGAAAGACCAATTAATCTGGGCGAAAAAACAAACGAGTTAATGTAAATTCACATATGATTAAACTAATACATTAACACTGCCATAATACATTATTAATAATTTTGCACTAAATATATCAAACTCAATTATCAACACTTTGGAATATATGCAAAAATAAATTCATATCAGAAATTTTACTTTCAGCTGAATTATAAATTATAAGCACTTTAACTATATAAATTTATGTGTATTTAAATATTTATTATATTTTTATGATTTATATAATTTTATGATACCATATTAATTCTTAAAGTTTCTTAATTACTTCCTATTAACCTGTGAACTTTTTAGAATATTTAACATATCAACTATCCTGAATATTTCTTCAAATTAGTAATATAATTTTTTAGAACTTACTGCTATTTATTTTAACGATGTCTGACAAAACATAATATATCCTGGCGATAATTGAACTGAGGCTATTGCGTGGTGTAATGTAATGTGGCTTCTGTTCTCTGTCTTAAATATGCTTTTCGTAGATCCTTGGCTCAGAAACTAAGGCTCAGCCTGTATTCAAAACATAAGCATTTTTACAGTTTAAAATGCCCTTATAAGGCGGCGAGCTGGCAGAAACGTTAGCACGCCGGGCGAAATGTGAAGCAGTATTTCGTCTGCCGTTACGTTCTGAGTTGAAATTCCGCCGAGGTCGACTTTGCCTTTTTTCTTTTTGGGGTCGATAAACAAAGTACCAGTTTCGCACTGGGGTCGATGTAATCGACCTAATCCCTTTGTCTGTACTTGTTTGTCCCCTCTGTGTTTAGCCCCTTGTGGGTAGTAAAGAAATACGTATTTCGTCTGCTGTTACGTTCTGAGTTCAAATTCCGCCGAGGTCGACTTTGCCTTTCATCCTTTTGGGATCGATAGATAAACTAGCAGTTTCGCACTGGGGTCGATGTAATCGACTTAATCCCTTTGTCTGTCCTTGTTTGTCCCCTCTATGTTTAGCCCCATGTGGGCAATAAAGAAATATATAAAATCCCCTTACTCTAAACATATAGATACAGTGCTTTAACTAAGAAGTTCGTTTCATAGCCAAGTGGTATCGAGTTTAGTCCCACTCTGCGGCACCGTGGTTACGCGTCTTCTATAGCTCGGGCCGACCAAAGCATTGTGTATGTATACACACACACATAAACACCGGTCTTCTACACAGTTCCTGTGCGGGGGAGTCGTGTGTATGTGTGTGTGTATGTCTATGTGTTTTTCCCCACGTTTCTTGACAGTCGCCGTGCGTTTCTTTACGTCCCCATAAAGCAAAAGAGCGTGCTAGAATAAATAACAAACTTCAAATCAAAATGTACTAGGGTCAATTTTTTTCGACTAAACTCTTCAAGACGGTCACAAAGGAGGTACTACTAGCGAACAGTGGTCCCGGTGCGCGCACTCGCGCATTCTTGCTAGCTAGTCGTAAGTAGTTGATCCTACAACGACTTGCGCGTATGTTTATATATCAAGGCTGAGTACATATCAAAGAAAATTAAATAATATTTTTCGAACAAAGTAAATAAAACGCAAAGTAAATAATTTTTTAAACTAAGTAAATAAATTATTTTTATAAACAAACTAAGGTTAGGGTTAGTGTTAGGGTTAGTGTTAGGGTTAGGTTTAGGGTTAGGGTTAAAAAGTCGTTGTAGGATCGACTACTTACGACTAGCTAGCGCGGATGCTCGAGTGCGCGAGTGCGCGCACCGGGACCACTGTTCGCTAGTAGTACCCACAAAGGATCGCCACACTTCAATGATTGAAACAAGGATTCAGGGAATACTGTCGCCCGATTCATGAAGAGCACTCTGAAATCGATGGAAATATTTTATTACATTATTCTAACAACTTTGACTTTCCATTAAACTGTAAACCTTTCCAGGAGTATTTAACGTATCAGCTGCCATTTACGCATCTTCACCTTGTAGTAACCGACTTCAGTTTGTTGAAATGCAACGAATAAATATCATTTATTTTGGGTACATGGTGTAGATTATAATATTTTTAATTCACTTTTAAACTAACGCGAATATAACTTGAAAATTTCTACTTTTTGAATTCTGTTAAATTTATGCAAAAAAAACAGAAAAATATAAAATTTTGGTTGAACATAGATGCTATTTTTTTTAGCTCATGTAGATTCATGCTTATATTTGTTTTTGGTGTTTTTTTTTTGGTGTGTTCTTTTCCTTTTTTAGATATATATTTTTTCGGCAACCTGTTCGCTATTTGAAATTGTTCTTCGAGTAACTTTGTGATTTAATTTCCAAAGAGAAAGGAAAAGCTAATTTCGACAGACAAGATCTTTAGCTACATACTACGTCAATGAATCGTGAAACAGTCGCGACAGAGGGTCTGCTCTCGCCTTTATTTCTAATAAAAATTAGTTTCTGAAATTAGAGTAATCTAGTTTCGCTTTTATTTTTTATTTTTTTCCAACGGTACTAGCAATGATTGCCAGCTATCAAAGATAAGAATACGTTAGAGAGCTTATAATTGAAGTTTAACTTCAACAGGAGTCTTTTAGTCTTGTAAAAATAAATAAAAACACAATAACTAATTATTCTGTTCCATATAATGCACCTGAATATGTTTGTTTATTAGAGGGATGTGTGTGTGTGTGTGTGTGTGTGTGTGTGTGTGTGTGTGTGTGTGTGTTTCTTTCTGTGTCTTTGTGATAATATGTCCTCCATGAGCTAAAACAAGTCGTATATTTTTTTCTTCGTTCCGTTTTGCATTCAGATTTCCTGACAGTGCACAAAGCTAAAGAAACATATACTTCATTAGAAATGTACGTAATGTGGGTGTGAGAAGATAGCAGAGAAGTGATACGAACTGAGTCAGTGAATACAGTTGCTTTCAATGATATTCTACTTTTAACTGGCTAGACACTCGTATACAACTCCTATATTTGTACTGGAGTAGATTTTTTTTTGTGTGTGTGAAAGTACTTCGTTGCACATTCAAAGTAATCCAACGGACACAAAAATGAAAGTAATAAAGTTTTGCCAAACTTCTTCCTGATCTCACAAATGCTTGGGATCAATTATAAGAAATGAATGAAGAAGCTACTTAAGCCCTTTCCAACGGAACTATTTATACATGTACTTGGTGCTTCCATTTCTTTGTGCGTGTGTGTGAGTGTGTGGTCGTTATTGTGCTGAATAGCGATAGAAAGTATTCTTTTCTACTCTAGGTATGAGGCCCGAAATTTTGGAGAAGGAGCCAGTCGATTACAGCGACACCAATACGCAATTGGTACTTAATTCATCGACTCCGAGAGGATGAAAAGCAAAGTCGACCTCGGCGGAATTTGAACTCAGAACATAAAGACAGACGAACTACCTATTTCTTTACTGCCCTCAAGGGGCTACACATAGAGGGGAGAATCAAGGACAGACAAACGGATTAAGTCGATTATATCGACCTCAGAGCGTAACTGGTACTTATTTAATCGACCCCGAAAGGATGAAAGGCAAAGTCGACCTCGGCTGAATTTGAACTCAGAACGTAGCGGCAGACGAACTACCTATTTCTTTACTGCCCTCAAGGGGCTACACATAGAGGGGAGAATCAAGGACAGACAAACGGATTAAGTCGATTATATCTACCCCAGTGCGTAACTGGTACTTATTTAATCGACTCCGAAAGGAATGAAAGGTAAAGTCGACCTCGGCTGAATTTGAACTCAGAACGTAGGGCGCAGACAACTACCTATTTCTTTACTGCCCTCAAGGGGCTACACATAGAGGGGAGAATCAAGGACAGACAAACGGATTAAGTCGATTATATCTACCCCAGTGCGTAACTGGTACTTATTTAATCGACTCCGAAAGGATGAAAGGCAAAGTCGACCTCGGCGGAATTTGAACTCAGAACGTAGCGGCAGACAAACTACCTCTAATTAAAGGGTATACACAGATATTAGTACAACATATGTGGGGCCATACAAAAATAATACAGACAAATAAATAAATATAAAAATTAAAATTAGAAACGTATGATGCACATGCATGATAACAATGAAATGAATATAAAAATGGGACTACTTACCCCACCAAGCGGCCACATTTCTTCCTTTTACCATTTACAAGGTGTGTCCCTTAATATATCGACTCCATGTTCCTGTATTAAGTCTTTATACCTTGCATTTATCCGGTAACTTTTTTTAAGTCCGCGAACAGTCTCCAATATTTAACTCCTTTTTTATATTTGGATAACACATCCTTTTGGCTTTGAGTCACCAGTACACACAATTGCAAGCCTACAATGTTTATGCATCCCTCCATGTTCACAAATTTCGCCGTTTTCCACCTCCTAACTTCACAAAGCAAATCCACTTCTGCTTTCTCTGTCAACAAACAAACAGAATAATTCTCACGGGGAGGGGTTCTTTGTAAATCTTGTGATGTCTGTTGGCTTTGTCTTTTCTTTTTGTTTTGCAAAGGAGGGGAATGGGTGGGTTTGGTGTCTGCGGGTAGAGAGTAGGACTGACCGGGTGTGGGTGCGGTGTGGACAGTTTGGGGTTCCATCTCGTTCTGTCGTTTCTTTCTCTTTTTCCCAGCTACTGTGCATACATCCTCCTTTCTCTACGCTTCCTCCAATGTTTTTTCTGGTTCCTTTTCCTCTTTATCTGTTGTTTTCTGTGAGGTACAGTGTGCCTTGCTGTGGCCCTTCTGGCCACATTTAAAACTACGTGGGACTCTCCCCTTCACCCACACTCTTATAATCGTCTCTCCGATCGACACCGTTTCTACAAGTACTTCAGTGTTTACACTTCCGCTTGAACTATTAGGTCTAGCGTCTTGCCTTTCCATTCTGTTCTTTCTATTTCTTTGGTCTGGATGACGGCCACCTTCTCCTTATTTCCGAGCAGTACCGCTGCTTCAAACCTAAGCCACATCTATATCTGGTGGGATTCCTTCTGCCCTAATCTTGGAAGTCTTTCTTCCAAGGTAAGTGGGTAGAAGGACTACTTTATCTGTTCTCGCCGTAGTCACTGCCTGTTGCCTTGCCACTTATATTTAATAGTCAGTTAGTAAAAGTATTTATATTTACAATTTCAAGTGTAATGGGCATAAATGAATGGTTTGCTCCGCAAATTTCAGAGCATTGTCCATAATATAATCCAGGGCGGTTATAATATAGATTTAGTTGATTTAGTCGGCCTGGAATAGCATCTTAGTGTAGCGGTTCGGCAAAAGAGACTATTAGAATATATTAAAGGGGCTTAAAGAGAAAGAAAATATGAGCTGGAGTCGCTTCATTTGACTAAAAATTCCTCAAGGCAGTGCCTCAGCAGGGCCGCAGGCTAATGATTGAAACAAGTAAAAGATAAAAACTGTCAAGTTTTCAATTCAATTTTGAACATCCGGTGTATATAAATTTACTTGTAAATGACTTCTACCTGAGTTTCAGAAAATCATTTAAAATATTATTTATGAAAATTATTAAGAAACAACAAAGAGTATATAGTAATCCCTCGCCATATCGCGGTTCAACTATCGCGGTATATTATTTCGGTTTACGTCGGTTCCTCCGTGGTGGTGTTTTGCATATATAATAAAATAAATATATACAAACTAATAGTATAGCCCGGCGTTGCTCGGGTTTGTTTTTTAGTTGCGCTTAAAACGGCAGACTTTGATGTCGCGTTAAAAAAGTTTTGACATAGATTCAATCTATGAATAAAAGTATAGTGTGGCGATGCTCGAGTGTGCACTGAATGTGCTGCAAATGTGCAATACCGACTTCAGTTGTTGGTATTGTTGGTTAATATTCCTTCTATTAACATTATGGAGGAAAAATTACCCGTAGATTTAAATCAAAATGAAGCTCAAGTTTCGAACTGCACTGAGAATCTATTAAGAAGTTAACATGGCAACAGTATTCATTAAGAAAGAGTACAGGAAAATTCGTCGTTCGCTCAAAACCAATGGCATCACAAAAAAATTCTTTTCGACTCTTTAGGATTGGAATTTTTGAAAAGTAAAACGTTTGCATTATGTAGCTTATTCTCTTTAAATGAACATGTTTCTGGTTGAAATACACCGAAAAATGGCGACGCTGCAGTCAAAAAATCGTAAAATATAGGGATTTTCATAGAAAACAAGCACCTTTTGGATGTAAATAATTTTTAATCTTAACATGGTCCGATTTGATTTTTTTTTCTTCTACGGAATGAAGAGCAAGCCTTCTATCATACACTGAATTTTGGTCAACTTGCGCCGCAGGGTCTCCGAGGAGATAGTGTTAGTTGAAGGCTACCAAACCTCACATACACACACACACACACACACACACACACACACACACACACACACACACATACACACACACAACTTCAGCTTTATAGATATAGATTATAAAAGTACTGTTTCTACTTTGCAGATTTTCACGTATTGCGGGCGGGTTTTGGAACGTAACACCCGCGATATTCGAGGGATTACTGTATTTGCGTTAAGATTTATTTTTGAGGTATTTGCTGATTTACATTCAACTCAACATTCGAAAAAGAATTTCTTCGACTTATTTTAATGACACTTAAGATGTCATCATCATCCTAAAAGACATTCCTTCACCAGACAATCGTGCTTCATTGATAACTGACAAGAAAATCGAAAAACGCTTTCTGAAAACCAAACTCTGGAAGCTTTCTCTCAAGTAAACATTGTAAAAAGCAAGGATGATTTCCATTGGAATAAGATCAATGGAAATGGTAAGTTCTGATATCCTTCTACTTGGGAAGAATCATTTGAGTAAACTCTTACGTATCTGGAGTTACGAACCTTTGACTGTTATCTGTTCAAAGCAAACAAGATGAAGTACATATAAATCATATGAATATATAATAGAATAAAAACACTCGACCCATTAATACGGAGCAAGAAGATAAATATTTTAAAAGTATAGGATTATCGGGGATTATGGCCTTCTCTACGTATGTTAATCAGCATTAGTTTCTTCAAATGTCTGCGAATTATTAATGGAAGTATTTTTGTCAGATGTTATGATAATGGCAAGTTCCAAAGGATATATTTACACACACATACAAACACACACAGACATACACATGTATGTATATATGAGCCTATATATATTTTAAATGCATATACATGTGTGAATGTATATAGATATCTGTATATATATATATATATATATATATATATATAGAGAGAGAGAGAGAGAGAGAGAGAGAGAGACAGACAGACAGACAGACAGACAGACAGACAGATATAGATATGCATGTGATTATGTAAATATATATAGATACTAGTCTGATCAATAAGTATCCGGAATGTTGCTATAGTAACGAACCTAAAGCACACAGGGTAGAGGCGCTCAGCTGAGAATAAACATGAGCTCTTCAGTGCATACGCACTAAGTTTTGACGTTCCAGCTCACTTCCGCTGTTTACAGAAAGTTACCCTCCGAGGCACATATCTGGGCAAGGTTGTTTATGGAAGACCAGCAGTCGCCCGTGCATACCAGTTTCCCCTCTCCCCGCCACCGATGTTATCTAAGGGAAAGGCAAAGGTCGATACAGCTTGGCACCTGTGACGTCGCAGCCCATTTCAACAGCTGAGCGAACTGGAGCAACGTCAAAGAACACAACACACAGCCCGGTCTGGGAATCGAACTCACAACGTCACGATCGTAAGTTCGACGCTCTTATCACTGAGCCACGAGCCTTCACAAATTGGTATTAATATATAAATAAGGCGGCGAACTGGCAGAAACGTTAGCACGCCGGGCGAAGTGCTTTGCAGTATTTCGTCTGCCGTTACGTCGTGAGTTCAAATTCCGCCGAGATCGACTTTGCCTTTCATCCTTTCGGGGTCGATAAATTAAGCACCAGTTACGCACTGGGGTCGATGTAATCGACTTAATACCTTTGTCTATCCTTGTTTGTCCCCTCTATGTTTAGCCCCTTGTCGGTAATAAAGAAACAAGTATTAATATATAAATTACTATATAAATTGGTATTAATCTAAACAAATGGGGTGGGGTTAAACGAAATTAAATTGAAAATGCACAAAGAATACGTTAGAATTAATTAGGATTTAATTGCTCTTTAAATATAGCAATACACCTATAGCTAAAGATGAGCATTTTATATTCATTAAGACAAATAATATTGTCTGAATAAAGAACATGGGCAGGTGTGAATAAACCAGAAGCCCCGTGAAAGTTTGGTCAATTTGTATTAAATAATGATATATTCAAATATATATGTATTTTTTTTTATTACCCACAAGGAGATAAACACAAAGGGAACAAACAAGGACAGACATAGGTATTAAGTCGATTACATCGACCCCAGTTCGTAACTGGTACTTAATTTATCGACCCCGAAAGGATGAAAGGCAAAGTCGACCTCGGCGGAATTTGAACTCACAACGTAGCGGCAGACGAAATACGGCTAAGCATTTCGCCCGGCGTGCTAACGATCCTGCCAAATATAAATGTGCGTGTGTCTTCACGCTCAAGAATGTACGTTTAAACATGTGTGAGCATTTTATATATACTTGTGTGTGTATGTGTAGGTGCGTGTGTGTGTGTGTGTGTGTGTGTGTGTGTATGAGTGTGTGTGCGCGCATGAGGTTTTCGCGTGTATATGTGTAACTAGCTTCGAAGACATTTTCTATAATTATATTCGTACAATTTTGAGTACAAAAAGTTTCTACTAATAACAGTATCACTATCGTCCTTTAGGCGGCGAGCTGGCAGAATCGTTAGCAAGCCGAGCAAGACGCTTCGGGCCATTTCGTCTGTCTTTACGTTCTGAGTTCAAATTCCGCCGACATCGACTTTGCCTTTCATTCTTCCGGGTTCGCTAAATTAAGTTCCATTGAAATACTGGGGTCGATCTAATCGACTAGCCCTCACCCCAAAAATTTCGGGCCGTGTAGCTATAGTATAAAGCATTATTATCTATATTCTCTCGGAGTCGATAGAGTAAGTACCAACTGAACACTAGGGGTTGATGTAATTAACTAATCCACTCCACTCCCTCGAAATTGCTGACTTTGCTAACGTTTCTTATTTCTTTATTGCCCAGACGAAATACCTATTTCTTTAGCGGCAGACGAAATACCTATTTCTTTTTCTACCCACAAGGGACTAAACTCAGAGGGGACAAACAAGGACAGACAAACGGATTAAGTCGATTATATCGACTCCAGTGCGTAACTGGTACTTATTTAATCGACCCCGAAAGGATGAAAGGCAAAGTCGACCTTGGCGGAATTTGAACTCAGAACGTAGCGGCAGACGAAATACTGATAAGCATTTCGCCCGGCGTGCTAACGTTTCAGCCAGCTCGCCGCTTTGAATTTGAAATCATTATTAGTAAAGGCGGCGAGCTGGTTGGATCGTTAGCTCACCGGGCAAAATGCTTAACTGTCTTTTGTCTGTCTTTACGTTCTGAGTTCAAATTCTAGCGACATCATCATTGCCTTTCATTCATTCCAGATCGATAAAATAAGTACAAGCCATATACTAGGGTCATTGCAGTCGACTTTCCCTGCCCTCAAAGTGTCAGGTCTTGTTCCTATAACAGAAAGAATTATTATTGTTATTATTATTATTATTATTATTATAGCGACTACATTAGTCGCCTGAAGTAAATATTCTTTTTACTAGAGGCACAAGAACTGAAATTTTTGGTGAGAGGACACGTCGATTACGTTGACACTAGTCCTCGACTCGTACTTATTTCATCGACCCTGGAAAGATGAAAGGCAAAATCGTCGGAAATTGAACTCAGAACTTAAAGACGGACGAAATGTGCAAAGCATTTGCTTACGATTCTGCCAGCTCGCCGCTTTATTGAAATAAGAATCGATAACTTATTTGTAGATGAAGAACATTTGATCGATTAAATTAATTCAATTAATAATTGCCTTTTCTATCTTTATGATTGAAAAAGCAGAAAAAAGCAGATCTGATTGTAGAGGAAACGTTCTCTCCGAACGTGGAGAGATCGAAGAATATACACAAAGGTATATAGTCCGAGACTCACCCCATTGATATAAATACGGTAAAATGCATGTCTATGTGCCCTTAATATTTTAACCTCCTACTAATAATTGGAAAACCACGTGATCGTTCGACATGGCAGAAACAGCAGCTGAATCATTTTTCAATTGAGATCCTCCAACACGCCGTTTTTTTTTTCCAAATATATTTCTTTACTACCCACAAGGGGCTAAACACAGAGGGGACAAACAAGGACAGGCAAAGGAAATAAGTCGATTACATCGACCCCAGTGTGTAACTGGTACTTAATTTATCGACCCCGAAAGGATGAAAGGTAAAGTCGACCTCGGCGGAATTTGAACTTGGAACGTAACGACAGACGAAATACGGCTACGCATTTTGCCTGGCGTGCTAACGTTTCTACCAGCTCGCCGCCTGTAGTGTACTTGACAAATAGTGTACTTGACCATTCATTCTGGGAATGGTGGATCACGAAGTAGAGGGAGGGTATATAAATATCTGTTTTCTGTGGAGTCATATTTGTAGTTAAAAGAATTAGCTGTCTTTGGCTGCTATTTCTAAATTTTCGGTATGTGGGAAAGCAACTTGTTGCTAAAGTCTTAATTATATTTATAATTATCTAAAAAAAACTTTTTGTATAAGTTTTTACCGAAAATGGTTTTTCCATACCGAAACTACTTGGTAAAATTTATTAAGTGTTAAATTAATAATTCTTTACCCTATATCTGTAAAGTAGATATATATATATATATAATAATAATAAATATTAGGGAATAAATCCAAATTTACAGGGAAAAATCAGATTTAGGATTGAATCCAATTTTATAGTAAAATATAATATAATATTAATTAGAGACAAAACCACTATTATGCAAATCAAATAAAGAAAGACTTAATCCAATACATAAAAATTTATATATTAATATAATTAAGATATCTTAATTATATTTAATATATAAATTTTTTTATGTATTGGATTAAGTCTTTCTTTATTTGATTTGGCATAATAGTGGTTTTGTCTCTAATTAATATTATATATATAGATATATATATATATATATATATATATATATATATACATACATATATATATACATATATATACATATATATATATATATATATATATATTATATATATATATATGTATATATATATGTATATATGTATGTATGTATATGGCTTGGTTGTGTGATAGGAAACTTGTTTCCCAACCACACATTTCTGTGTTTCAGTTCCACTGTGTGGCACCTTGGCAAAGTGTCGTCTACTATAACCTCGAACCGGCAAAAAGTATTGTGAGTGGGTTTGGTAGATGGAAACTAAAAGAAGCCCGTTGTATATATATATATATATATATATATATATATTATATATATATATATATTATATAATATATTACACTGTTGTGTCTAGGGAGAGTCATTTTATTTTTGCGCTTTATAATTAACACACACACCGGTAAAATTTCCGCTTATTTCTTATTTATATTTTACTAAAATTTTCGTTGCGTTTTGCAAACTTTTCAATAATCTTTCAAGAAATATATGTATGTGTGTGTGTGTGTGTGTGTGTGTGTGTGTGTGTGTGTGTGTGTGTGTGTGTGTGTGTGTGTTTGTCTGTGTTTGTGCACAGTAACATCGCTTATAGGTAAATTAGCGGTTCGGCAAAAAAAAAACTGATAGAATAAGTACCAGGTTTACAAAGAATAAGTCTAGGGGTCGATATCTTCAACTAAAAGGCGGTGCACCAGTATGGACCCAGTCATGATGACTGGAACATGTAAAAGAATAAGAATATATATATATTATATAATATATATATATATATATATATTTGACGAGTCTCTTCCCGGTTCTTTCTACCAATCCATTCGCAAGAATTTGCTAGTGTCGAAGCTGTAGCAGATGACACTTGCCCAAGTTGGCTACGCAGCATTAACCATCTTTACGACAAATACGGCGAGTACCAAAACCAAGCCATGTATTTCGACAACACCTCTTAGCTATGTTATTCATTGTTCATAATATAATACACAACAAGCTTAGAAGAAGAAGGGGGTCAACGTAAATTCTGAGTACACAAGGTTGAAGCTATCGTTTCTAAAATACCTTTTTCCACAGCAAACATAATGAAACTTTTTTTTTTTGCAAAAATACATAACACAATGTTGCTTTAATATTTTATTTCTTCCATAATAAATAAAAAATATAGTTTTGATAATAAGAATATAATTTCTTTTTGTTCTGCTTTGTTTATTTCTTTAATATGACTTTCTGTCTAATTAGGTTTTCCTTCATAATCATTCCATATGGAAGTGAAACGAATTCATTGTGATATTTGTTAATTAGTAATCACCAAAATTAAAGCGTGGTAGCGGCGGCGGCCATGGTGGTGGTGGAGGTGGTGGTGGTGTAAGGGAGGATACAGTAGTTCTGTTTAATTGAATAAAATAAAACACGCAGAACAAATTAAAACAGAAACGAGAAGAGAAAGAAAAAAAACTAAAAAAAAAACTAAAAAAAAACAAACAAACATTTTAATGACATGGAACTAATTGTCATATTTCAATGGAAAATACATCAAAGCGAAACACTACAAGCATTGATGGTATCGAAGCAGCATACCTGCATCCATCCATTCATCCATCCATACATACACATCTGTACATTACATATGTGTGTGTATGTATATATATATATATATATATATATATTATCTATGTGTGTTATAAATATATATATATATATACATAGTGTGTATGCATGTATATATATATATATATTATATGTGTATTATATATATATATATATATATTATATACATATATATATGTGTGGTTGTATCTATATATATATATATATATATATATATATATATGTATATAGTATATAATTATATAATATATATATTATTTGTATATATATATATATATATATATATATATATATATATATATATATATATATATCTCTACTTATATCTATATATATATTATAATATATATATATACACGTATACACACACATATATATATATAATACAACGCTGAAACTTACATGCACGCGCGCGCACACGCAAACACACAAACACACATACACACATATACACACACGCGCACACACACATACACACACACTCATACACACACATATATATATAATGCCTATACGTATTGATTAAACACACGAATATCACGTCTTACATCCACAATACAAAAATATTTGAACATCCGAGTTGCGTATTCAGCACGATTTTAGCCCTTTCAAACAATTTTTCTCCATTAAAACTAAATCTATTCACTGAATGAGATATATAAAATACGATAGCTTCATGTGCCGCAGAGAGACATGGATTCTGGCACATTGTGCAAAGTCGTTGTGCGCCATTCATATAAACCTGCACTAAATTCACCGACGAAATATTTCAGCCATTATATCACCATTTAATGATTTTGTCAACACTTTTTTCGCTCACCTCAAACAAATATTCTTTTTCAATAATTTCAGTGACAATATAATTCTATGGCTGCAACACTTGTTTATTTTATCTGATTTTTATTACTATCATTATTATTATTATTATTATTATTATTATTATTATTATTATTTTATTATTGTCATTATTATTATCATTATTATTATCATTATTATTATTATTATCATTATTATTATCATTATCATTATTATTATTATTATTATTATTATTATTATTATTATCATTATTATTATTATCATTATTATTATCATTATTATCATTATTATTATTATTATCATCATTGTTATTATCATTATTATTATCATTATTATTATCATTATTATTATTACCATTATTATTATTATTATTATTATTATTATTATTATTATCATTTTTATTATTATTATTATTATCATTATTATTATTATTATTATTATTATTATTTCTGAGCAGGCGATGGGAAAAAAAAAGTTACATATTTTTGATTATATGTTATTCGTTATATCGAAAGGGGAAAACGGCATTTTTTTTACTTTTCAATGTTCGCTAAATGATAAGACAGTTAAAAGATTATAGCTATTTACGAATTTAATAAGTTTGAATGACCTAATGTGAAATATAGTTACAGCAGCTCAGTAAAAATTCGATCTTAGCTAAAAGAAAAAAAACCCTCTATCGTCATTGATTTTGGCCTTGTTGAACAGAAAATCGATAAGGCAGTTTATAGGCAGTTTTTGCTTTTTATTTATAAATTAAACAAAATAAAGCGCACTGGTGGCATTGTCATCATCGCCGTTCTCCATCGATTGTGATGGTAATTTCTCTATTAATCTATCAATGACAATCGTTTGTTAGTTGTTTTGTAAGCCTTTGGAGAGCAGCTATTTAGATTTCATGATAGAACTCATTACAAAACATGATTAATTCTCTCGTACAGTATACACAAGAAAGACATCATAAAATACCAGTTGACTATGAAATAAGTAAAGGCAACGAGCTGGCAGAAACGTTCGCACGCTGGGCGATAATGCTTAGCGATATTTCGTTCAAATTTGAGTTCAAATTCTTCCGAGGTCGACTTTGCCTTTTATCCTTTCGGAGTCGATAAATTAAGTACAAGTTACGCACTGGGGTCGATGTAATCGACTTAATACGTGTGTCTGTCGTTGCTTGTCCCCTCTGTGTTTAGCCCCTTGTGGGTAATAAAGAAATAGGTATTTTGTCTGCTGCTACGTTCTGAGTTCAAATTCTTCCGAGGTCGACTTTGCCTTTTATCCTTTCGGAGTCGATAAATTAAGTACAAGTTACGCACTGGGGTCGATGTAATCGACTTAATCCGTTTGACTGTCCGTGTGTGTCCCCCATTGTGTTTAGCCCCTTGTGGGTAGTAAAGAAATAGAAATAAGAAAAGTAGTAAAATTTAGGACTTATAAAACTAGCCGGGCCCTTTAAAAATATTAACATATCTGATTGTAACTTAATATGAATTAGGTGCTTCAGTTGCGAAATGGTAATATGTGGGAGAAATGTAACGATGTATATTATGCCCCTTTACACTTGCAGTTCATATCTTATCGCTGTTCACTTCAGCTTCATCTATCTAGGGCTAACTGGTTCGAGGAAGATAGAGAGAGGCCAAGGGTATAAGGATATGGAAGTGCAAATACTGCAGAGATGACTGACTGCCTTAGCAAATGTCAAATCCTGCTCGAGATAGCATTTTCTGTCATTCACCTTCAGTTCATAAAAAAGTTCGCAAATGGCTTCTGTTTTATATTTTGACCCATATAAACTCTGGTTGAACAGAGAAAATCTAGCCGTGAGAATCCAGTCATTTCGGTTGTAGTTCGTCTCATAACTACATTTTCCTTTATAACCTTTTCATAAACACTTCAGCGAGATTAAGCCAATAACTCTATTAAATCCAGTAATAAAATAGAAACCCACAGAAAAACTTCTCAGGCTCTGGTCAATGTCCGCAGTCCGTAGAGTCAGCTTTATTCATTTCCTAAGAATTTGTACCGTAAGTGGTGCAGAGCGAAAAGTACCATAGGCGCAGGAGTGACTGTGTGGTAAATAACTTGCTTACCAACCACATGGTTCCGGGTTCATTCCCACAGCGTGGCACCTTGGGCATGTGTCTTATACTGTAGCCTCGGGTCGACCAAAGCCTTGTGAGTGGATTTGGTAGACGGAACTGAAAGAAGCTCGTCGTAAATATGTATAATATATAGATATAATATATATATATATATATAATTATATATATATATATTATGTATATATTATATTATATATAAATGAATGTATGTGTTTTGTGTGTGTCTGTGTTTGTCCCACCAACATCGCTCGACAACCGATGGTGGTGGTGTTTACGTCCCCGTAACTTAGCGGTTCGGCAAAAGAAAGATCGATAGAATAAGTACTAAGCTTACAAAGAATAAGACCTGGGGTCGATTTGCTCGATGGCCGCGTCAATTGACTGAAACAAAAAGAGAAAAAGAATGAGAAAATCACTGAATGTTTATAGAACGAAAAAGGCAAATGCTAATTGGAAAAGTTTGGCCTGTCTATAT